>NC_087188.1:8933734-8958734 GCF_035594125.1 Scylla paramamosain
CCATAAATCAATAACACTAACCAAACCATCACCGACACCTACACACGTACGCAAGTAAAACGCAATTCGCAACCCAGGGAAGCAAGCACGCACACACGCAAGCACACACACACACACACACACACACACACACACACACCCGTGACATTTACCACACACCACTCACCACCACACGCAGATCACACCAGAAAACACCTTACCTTCCTAGGGACACGTATGAGGGGGGTGAGGAACGAGGAATTGGATTTTGGTAGGGGAGAGGGATCCGAGCGGTGTGGGGAAGAGGCGGAGACAAGCACCCAGTTTCCAGCGAGTCCGCGGAGCCACTCGCTACGACCTTACTGGGTCAAAGAGAGCACGGCGTTGGCGGCCCGGCGCAGGCGCTGACGAGACCGTGGAGGGAGACCTGTGGCGGCAGTGGCGGCGGTGGTGGTGTTGGTCGTGGCGTGGGAAGGAGATAGTAGGTTAGAAGTGCTAGTTTGCGTGTGCGTGTGTGTGCGTGGGTGGATGTGGACGTGCGTGGGCCAGTGGGGTGTGTTGAACCAAGAAAAAGAGTAACGCGTGATCAAACCGGCGTAAGAAATTAAAAAGAGGAAGAAATTGGGAGAGAAAATGAAAAGATGAAGAAATAAGATCAAAATAAGAGAGAGAGAGAGAGAGAGAGAGAGAGAGAGAGAGAGAGAGAGAGAGAGAGAGAGATAGTAAAAGAGAGAAAGAGCGTGGGAGGAGAATGGTGGTGCCTGAAACAAGTGGGCGGCGAGATCCAGTCTTATCCATGTGACGCTTTGAGTTACTGTGGCGCAGAAATGGAAAAAAAAAAAAAAAAGCTACATTTTATTAGATGATTAACACGAGGAAAGAATTCTCACGTAAAAAATAATGAGTAAATAAGTCAGTTATGTAATAAACTTATCAATTATTAAAACAGCTAATATTTATAAACATGACAGTATAGGCAGTCTCACACTTACGAGTAGCTGTAATGACTGATTGATTGATTGGGAGAGAGAGAGAGAGAGAGAGAGAGAGAGAGAGAGAGAGAGAGAGAGAGAGAGAGAGAGAGAGAGCGCCGCTACATCGTGCTCTTATGCCGCTCAGCAAACTAATAGATGAATAGATTAGTCATTAAGTGTGTGTGTGTGTGTGTGTGTGTGTGTGTGTGTGTGTGTGTGTATAAGTGACACCGCTGCTTTCGCTAAATAAAATAAAAGGAAACAGAACCAAACTATCAAATCAAATAGCAAATACGAGTAGCATAAAAATATGGATTATTAAAGAGTGATGTGTGCAGCCAAGGAACTTACAGAGTAATAGCAGATGATGTATTAACTATTGCAATATACTGCAGGACTTTGATATGTTTTGTTTGTGGGTTATATTAATCATACTTCAAAATGTAGTATGAATATGAATAAAACGATTTTTTTTTTTATGTAGGAAGGACACTGGCCAAGGACAACAAAAATCCAATAAAAAAATATGCCCACTGAAATGCCAGTCCCATAAAAGGGTCAAAGCAGTGGTCAAAAATTGATGAATAAGTGTCTTGAAACCTCCCTCTTGAAGGAATTCAAGTCATAGGAAGGTGGAAATACAGAAGCAGGCAGGCAGTTCCAGAGTTTACCAGAGAAAGGGATGAGTGACTGAGAATACTGGTTAACTCTTGCATCAGAGAGGTGGACAGAATAGGGGTGAGAGAAAGAAGAAAGTCTTGTGCAGCGAGGCCGCGGGAGGAGGGGAGGCATGCAGTTAGCAAGATCAGAAGAGCAGTTAGCATGAAAATAGCGGTAGAAGACAGCTAGATATGCAACATTGCGGCGGTGAGAGAGAGGCAGAAGACAGTCAGTTAGAGGAGAGGAGTTGATGAGACGAAAAGCTTTTGATTCCACCCTGTCTAGAAGAGAATACCATTCTCTATGTATTATTTTTCCTTGTAAAGGAAAAGCTGGGGACAATTAATTCTTAAAATAAGTATTGTTCAATATTTTTTTATTGAAGGTATTAAAATTAAACAAAATAACATCATCTAATGGTTGATTAAGAGAAAGTTTGGAAATATCATGAATAGCTGAGTTACCCATTAACATCCACCTACCTCTGTGTGTGTGTGTGTGTGTGTGTGTGTGTGTGTGTGTTGTCACATTTGAGTTAAGAACCATCCTATACTACGTTATCAGTTTGCAGAGGAATGTAGTTTAACACCTGTACAGAAGTGTACTTAAACGATACTTAGAGCAAATGAGAGTGAACTACTTAGTGTGTGTGTGTGTGTGTGTGTGTGTGTGTACTGCAGAGCAGTGGTGCGCACGCTCCCAGTAGGTCATGACGTGTCTATGACATGTGTGTGAAGTGAAGCTTTATCAGCCAGTGATAATTAACCTCTGGGTGTCTGGCCAGTGCTAACACGGCACCATTGTGTGGGCAGGCGGGACACACAAGCTGGAGTCAGTTTGTCCCTGGCTGTCATGGCCAGCGGATGGAGTGTGAATATTTATCACTGGAATGATCTTACTGCAATGTTACGTTTACAAGACAACACAGCGGTACATTTCATACAGTTCATGTGTTCATACGGCTTATTACCGCAGTCTGCGCAGCGTCTGAAGTGTGGCAGGCCTTGTAAGTACAGTATATATATATATATATATATATATATATATATATATATATATATATATATATATATATATATATATATATATATATATATATATATATAATGATAAGGTTAGGTAGGTTGTGTTGGTTAATGTCCTTAGTCTGGGTTAGTTTACGTTAGGCTGCCCTTAAACACACACACACACACACACACACACACACACACACACACAGGCAGCGAATAGGAAAGAGAAAGGCTGAGTTGGGTGGCACGGACAAGGAGGAGGAGGAGCAGGTGGGGGTGGGAAGGGAAGGGGGGTGATCTACATATCTTGAAGTAGCGCGCGCACACACACACACACACACACACACACACAGCCAAAAATGATCCTAGAAAATAGATAAATAACCTCAAAATAACCCTAATTAATAAGTGAGGAGGGAGCAGTGGCCATCTTTGTTTTCAGCTGAGGTCCCTCAGCCGCCATGATGGTTTATCAGTCTCGGCCGATTCCAATATTTTTATTTTATTAACTTATATATTTTTTACTTTTTAAGTAGGTTTTTTTTATGGTTTAAAAATATTTAGTGATGTTTTGAGTGTTTTACGTATATATGATAAGGAAAATATGTTGATTATGAGGTTGTTTATTTCTGTTTAACAGTCGTTTTTGTCAGTGATTTTTTTTTTTTAATATCGTTATACTAAAATTTACATTTGACCCTGTAGTTAATATTTTGTATCGAAAAATCGTTCACGGCTTTTAATTTTATTTATTTATTTATTTTTATTCCCGTTGAATTAAATATGGACATTTAGTGATTTATGGGCATGTTAAAAGTCGAAAACATAAAGTTTTGTAATTCTCTGTTTCTTTATTTCAGCTTCTAGCTAACGTTTGATTGTAAGAATACTTCAGTTGTCTGTATGTTTTTTTTTTTTTTTCAATTCCTGATAAAACAGATTTGTGGACTAGAATTTTTTTTTTATCGTGTTTGTTCAACAAATTTTCAATTAATTCTTTTAAAACATCTTTATTATTACTGACGTTCGATATATTTTTATATTCCCGATATAAGTTAAAAGTGCATGGCGTTTCAAAATATACAGGGCATTCCAGCCTACCTCCATTTTTTCGAGGGGTTAATTTCAAATTGGAACCCAGTATGTATATAAACGTGAAGTCATCAGTTAACGAAACCCGCTACATCCCTTCATTGCAGTCTCTATCCGTTAATGTTTAGTATGTGTGTGTGTGTGTGTGTGTGTGTGTGTGTGTGTGTCGCCCCTCCACTTCCTCCCCAACCTGCTCTTCTCTGCACCGTCCTCCTCTCCCCTTTACCTCTCTTTCTTTCCTCCTCCCTCCTGCCTGTGTGTGTGTGTGTGTGTGTGTGTGTGTGTGTGTGTGTGTGTGTGTGTGGAGGGGGGGGGGGATATTGCAGTGTAACTGTACTCATAATCGAATCCAACTCTTCTGCTAAAGAGGAGGGAAAGGAGAAAGAAATGAAGTGTGTGTGTGTATGTGTGTGTGTGTGTCTGTGTGTGTGTGTGTGTGTGTGTGTGTGTAGCGCAGTGTGTCTGTGTGTGTGTGTTGCAATGGAACGGTATTCATAATCGAACCCAACTCTGCTGGTACTGCTACTACTATTATCTACTTCCCCTACCACTACTAGTGCTACTACTACTACTACTACTACTACTACTACTACTACTACTACTACTACTACTACTACTACTGCCTCAAAAATTCTACTATTCCTCCATCCATCAACTGAACACAACCTTCCAGACAATCATCCCTTCCTCTTCAGTGACACTCAGCTCTTCCCCTTCTCCACATTGAACATCTTTGGTCTGTCCTTTACTTGTAATTTAAATTGCAAACTTCACATTTCATCTCTTGCTAAAACACTTTCTGTGATGTTAAGCATTCTGAGTCGTCTCCGGCAGTTTTTATCACACCTCCAGCTGCTAACCTTACAGGGGTTTTATCTGTCCATGTCTCTATCTATCTTTCTATCTATCTGTTTGTCTGTCAGCCTCTTTCTCCTCAAACTGATTGTTTTCAGCCTCTCTCTCTCTCTCTCTCTCTCTCTCTCTCTCTCTCTCTCTCTCTCTCTCTCTCTCTCTCTCTCTCTCTCTCTCTCTCTTAATAATTTACTTATTTTACTTATTTACTCATTTCTTGTCTTTCCTTCTTGATTTATCAAGTGTACGGAGTAGGTAGTTTTGGAGTGATCTGATGCGTCTCTAAGGACCGTATAACGTATTGTTTTACCACATGGTTACCACGAAGCAGTGTTCTTTTGTTAATTCTTATTCTTTGTCCGATGAAGTATTAATTCTTATTCTTTGTCCAATGAAGTTATCTTTTTAGTTTTATTGATGGGCGGAAGTTTGTGTGACAAGGTGAGGTGGAATAAACTCTCTAGTAATACTCCAGTATAAGAATTAATGTTTTACGTGATCGGCGGCCGGATGCTATGCCTTGGATTTACCAAAGATATGAATCCCTTTATTCTTTCACATAAAAAAAAGAAAAATAATAATAAAATAGACCTTTGAAGAATATTTGTTTCATTATCTCGTCACGCTTACCAAACAGTGTTCGAAAATCAGTCATTCATTCAGTTTATTAATTGACAATTCTGTCAGGGTATTATACCCTATCTCAAACATCCTCCCTCTGTCAGGGAGTTGACCAAGTTGACTCCTGCCTGGTCTGCTGGCAGGAGCTATCCCTCCCTCCCCCTTTAAAATTTAATTTCTCATAAACTGTTAGACAAAAACAAGAAATAATAAATAGGTAAATTAACTGAAAATAAACAAGGAGGATGGTCGCTACACAAACGCCATATTTATTTTATTTATTATTTTTTTTTTCAATATACCGGAGCTTAGCTGCACCGTCTAACGCTCTACCATAATCCCTCAGAGCACAGGAATATGAACTACCTTCTGTCTTCTCTTAAAAAACAAAGGACTGAGTGTGAGCGTAAACATCTACCAGGGAAAGCGGAGCCCAATGTGGCCTAAGCGAGCCGCAAGCGACGCAGCCGTGACGTCACTGCAACTCCTCTATACTAGGCACAGATTCCTTGTTCAGATTAAAATTGGCTCCCAGTACAGGCAAGTGCCGCTGCTTAATTTGTGATAAAATGAAGAGTAATGTGCAAGCGTCATACATTCCTTGTCCATTCCTTGTTGGCCGGCGACCGTGGCGGCGCCTGGCGGGACTCTTAGTAATGAAATTTCCCGCCTCTTTCTCGGCTTCAGCACACTTACGACGTCCATGCTTCTTGCCCTCCAGTCTGTCTCCAGTAACTTGAGATTGTGAGTAGGTATGTTCCTTTCTTTTCGCTCATTTGACGTATGCAACGGTGGGGGCAGCTGGTGGCTGAGTATTGCCCAGAGAAAGTGGATGAGAAAAAAAGGGAAGCTGCAAGAAACCATCAGGCATACACGTGACAGAAAGGTCTCCCTTTAACGCGAAAATTGTTGCAGACTGATTTTTATGAGTATGAGGGCAACCACCGTATAAGTAACTACCCTACACGTTCCCGTCACGCCAATTTGGTTGTGACTAGGTATACCTCGTTACTTGGGAGGGGTATGACCTTGTTACCTTCTCTCCCTCAGCATTTGTTTATACTTCTATTGTGTGTATTACTCTTGTTTGGGCGTGCTTTATTCTTATCCATTGTTTTGTAACCTGAAATGAATCAAGGTGTCATAAATAGTCAACAGGGAGCCTTAAGAAATTATTAGCTAAGTGTGAATAGGAAGGACAAATTGATACAGGGACTGCCACATGTAGGCCTTATTGCAGTTTTTCTTATGTTCTCACGTTGTTACACCATCCCTTACAGAGGAACCCTGCAGCCCTAGCCATGGCTCATGACGCCTTATTTGACATGAAGAACCCTGCCATGACCCTGGTGTGGAGGACAGCCTTTGACCCCAAAATGAAGAGAGAGAAAATCAGGAAGAATAGAGAGGTCCGCACTGTGAAAGTTGACAAGATTTGGTAAGGGAAGCACCTGTATTTTGATTAATCTGGTTTACTTTCAGTGCCTCTTAAGGGAGCATCATAAAAACAGGTAAATTTATACTTTATACCAGTCCTTCCTTACACTGGTGATTATACTTCTGGGTTGTTTTTACAAAATTCACACGAATTTGAGGCTTATATCTGTTGGAAATGCCTAATTTTCCTGTTCCTTTCCCCCCCCTTCGACCCACAGGCAGGAAAGATTGGAAAAACAGGATTCCTGACAGAAGAATGAGGCTGAAATCTGATTAATCATAAAAACAACCCAGAAAAAGTGAAATCGTAAGAAAACGTCAAATCTGATCAAATCTTAGTAACCTAACCAAACCTAACTAACGTAACCAAACCTAACTAATCTAACCTAACCTAGTAATGTGCATATCTTAATAATTTTCATTATTGCTGGAGTCATCGGCTGGAGGTAAAGGAACTTGGGCTGGCAAAACCTGTGATTTCTTAGAAATTTCAATGAGGTCATGTTATCTTTGTAGAACAGCTTAATTATATGTGGAGTAGGAGTGCACCCCACATAGCTCAACCATCATGTAAACTAATATTCAAAATCTGCCTCCACATAGGGTGGCATTTGTGCTTGTGCAGCATAGGAGGTGATTGCACATGATTGGTTATCAAGTAATAAATGTGATTGGAGCATTCAGTATTAGTGTTGAAGATCAGTAGGTGGCAGCAGTGTTGACTGTGAAGAGATGCAAACTGAAAAGGTCTGCCATGACAACCCATCCTTGTGGGCCAAATAATAACTGAAAAATTCCTAGTTTGAATTAGCTTCTGACGGAAAGACTATATAAGAAATATGTCTCACCAAAGTCTCGGTTATTGTAAAAACTGGTCAAAAAAGCTGAGGTAAGTGACTGGGTATTATAAACTCCAATGATACCAAAACTAATCTAAAGGATAGCATAATGGGGAATGGCTGGGAATTAAATCCTTGGCAGGACACCCATACTCTAACAACCAGGATCATCAAGGCTCTAGTGGATTTGTGCTTGGCTTTGAGTCTCCTGCTGCTACTACCTTTTCTTGACGCTTTCTTGAGAGTGTGGCCATGACAGAAGTGTTTTTCTTGCTTTATACTTTGGGCTTGAGTAGCATGTATTGTGAAATGCTGTGTGATCTGAGGTAATAGCATATCGGGTTTTAACTGATGCCTAAAATCGCAAATTCTCTCTCTCTCTCTCTCTCTCTCTCTCTCTCTCTCTCTCTCTCTCTCTCTCTCTCTCTCTCTCTCTCTCTCTCTCTCTCTCTCTCTCTCTCTCTCTCTCTCTCTCTCTCTCTCTCTCTCTCTCTCTCTCTCTCTCTCAAGGAATTTTTGGTTGTTGCATGTGGAATTGTAATATAAAATTTGTTTTTAAGTTCTGCATTGTTTTTATTGCTTGTTGCATGGGAGATGGGTTGATGTAATAGGCTAAATACACTAAAGCATTATTTATTAATTGCCTGGGGTACATTGATATGTGAATGTGTGTGTTACATGTGTTGGTAGAGGAGCACATTGGAGGACCTTCATTCTAAGGTGATTTCTGTCCTGCGCTATCCAGTGACAACCTTAAGCAAGTGATTGGTGACCAGGGGACGAAGCTGGACAGTCGGACTTTCTTTAAGACAAGCATGATATTGAGTGGTGCTCAGAGGATCCATAGCATGCAGGCAGATCTCCTCCTGGGTGAGATGACTGTGGAATATCTAATGTTTGTATTGTTCTTAGGAAATGTACAGAAAGGAGAATGAGTCTTTTTATATATATACATTCCTGAAAGAGGCATATGTTAAGAGAGGACCTGATAGAGGTGTTTTAAGTGGTATAGGGGATATAACAAGGATGGTATAAGCAACATTCTCAGGGTCAATAATTAAGATAGAACAAGAAATAATGGGTACAAGCTTGAGAAGTTATCTTTTAAAAAAAGTAAGGAAAGCATTGGTTTTCAAAAACAATAGTAAATGGATGTAATAGATTCAGTAATCAGATTGTTAGTGCTAAGTCATCAGCAAGCTTTGGAAGATGGGACAAATTTATAGATGAGAATGATAGTAGAAATAAACAGCCATGTTTTATGCAGGGACTGCCATGGGTAGGCTTGATGGCTTCTAGCAGCTTCCCTTATTTCCTTATGTTATGTTCTTAGCAGTTAAGTAAATACTGGCACACACACACACACACACACACACACACACACACACACACACACACACACACACACACACACACACACACACACACACACACACACACACACACACACACACACATTAAAGTAATAGTAAGAAGGAATGGGTATGTGCACATTTTCAGATGATACCAAAAAACTACTAAATACCATGAAGAAAGAGAGAAAAGTTATGCAAAAGTTTGACTCAGTGCTGGATTGCCGGTATGTTAAGTGACTCACCTCAGCATTAGTATGTAGCATGCATGTACAGCTGCCCAAAGAAATGATGTCATTCTGCAAAATGTTGCAGACAAAAGTAGTATCAGATATACCTCCACTTTTCATATGCCCAGTCCTCAGTCTTTGAACTCTTGATATTATGAGTCCATATGATAATTTGTTCAATTTATACCTGGCTTGATACTCACTGGACTCAATGACATCACTGTTTTTGAGCAGAAGTACTTTTGTGTGTCTTGCATGATATGTCTGACTGTCCCTTTTATTTTGCTGCCTGCATGTTGTGCCCCCCCTTCAGAGTGTAATGGAAACAAAAATTGGGTCCGTACTCAGAAACTTTGTTTTCTCACGACAACTATTTCCCAAGGCCACAGAGATGATTAGGTGTGTTTTTCCTGTTAATAATATAAAAAATCTTTTGTTACTAGAACTGTAAAAACATCCTTAAAAATCTATGTAACTTCAACTAGAGCCTTTTGAAAGCATTTGAGATGCAGACAAGTATTTCAGCATATGGACTTTAATCTGAAGGCAGATTTAAATTAGTCATGAGTTATCTTTGCCAGGAACTGAGCCCTGACAGGATGTTCATGGAGTAAAACTTGATCTAGCATGTTATCAGTCAGGTAGGTCATCAATAAGGTCCAGTAAATTTTGATCAGGGTTATATGTTCATTCGCAATAGACTAGTATATAGACTAGTATATTGAAGTTTATTTCATTTTTTGTGGATTATATGTTTTGATAGTTGGAATTACTTGCATTTTGAGTATCTGCTTGTTGAGTGGGAACTTTCATATTGGCTGCTTACATGTTGATGTGTCTAGGTAGAGATTCTTTAGGTCATGTTAGTGCATGTGTTAATAGACTGCTTGGTAAGTGTGGTGGTTTCATAGAGAAAATGTATGTTATATGTCCAGTTATGCAATTTTAATTTTTTTTTCTCCAACACACTAAATGCCAGCATATTTGTATGATCTTCATTGAATTTAAGAAAGGCTGTCTTCTTCCCCAAAACAGAGGTAGTCAAGACAAGATTCCTGGCTTTCACATTCACACTCATTCACACCACTTTCTTATCTATCTTCTTAGCCTCTGACAGATAAAAAAAAAGTTTGCTGCTCTCACTCCCTGAAAGTAATTTAGTTTAGCTACTTATATTTCCATTGTAGTGGATTGTAAAAGTAGCCCTTTGCGTATATACCTAGTTGTGACATACGGGAGAGGAGCTGAGCTCATACTGTCCCGTCTCCATAACTGTGATGTGTATATGCAGAGATGTGGTGCATATCAGTAGTTTCTCTGCTACCCACAGACCCAGCCATGCCAAGACAGTGAGGCTGCCCTCTCTGGACATCACTGCCTCCCCACAGACCTTGCGCCGTCCCAAAGCCACCAGTGAGATTTCTTACATGTCCCTTATGATAACAAGTGCACCATTCTGTGGAGACAATCTTAGGAAACCAGTTTGAATTGTATAAAATCTGAACAAGACTTGTGATGTTTGCAGAAGTTCTTGAGCTAGGAAGCCAGTTTGAAATGCTGCAGTAGTATAAAACTTGAAAAAAGACTCATGTTGTTTCCAGAGGTGCTTGACTTAGACTGGCATACCCTGGATTGTGACATCGATTGGACTTCAGGGCCTCCCCGGGCACGTATGCAGGACATTACCTTGCCAGATGACGATGTGCCCTACAGCCCTCAGGTACTCACTCTTGGATGGTAATGCTGGCTTGAGAACTGTGAGGCTCTTCTTGTAAATAGTTTATTAATTCAAGGGAATCTTCTTTTCTTTTAGCCATTTCCCTAGAGTGAGAGGTTGGCACCATGTATGAATCTCCTCCAGTTGTTTCTATCTCTTGCATCTTCCTCTGTGACTCCCACCCTTTGAATTCTACTATAATTCCATCCCTCTATCTCACTCTGTCTTCCCCTTGATCCTCCCTCAACTGGTTATCTCCTGGCTCTTTTTGATTGGTTCCTGGTCTTCTCTTACTATGTTACTAAACCATTTAATTTTTTATCTTATTACTTCCATAATGCATTTTACTTCTGCTCTCCTCACTTCTTCATTTCATAGATGTTTACTAAATAGCCACTTCAGATACATAATTCAGGTTTTGTACTGAAATAGTTTTGAATTGAAAGTTAATATTTGATATAGTGTTTTCTCATCATCCTTAATATGGCTAATGGAACATCATATTTTTAAGCTTGGAAAATAGGATAAAAATAGATTTTTTTGTAGATATAGTGGCAGTGACAGTTGCCATGATGATTGTTAGTTGTGTGTCAATCAGAATTATAAGATACATGATTATCATTGTACGTTGTCTCCTTTGGAATGTTATGGAAGCACTGAGAAATTTATCTGAGGGTGGAATATATTGGCTGAGATATTCACTCCTATTCTGAAGTGTGTTGCTCTCTCATCACAACTATTTTCAAAGACCACAGAGATGATTAGCTAGGTTCTCAAGAGAGTTTCTCCTGTTGCTGTAGAAATTTTGTTAATCTGTCTCTAAAATCTTTAAAAAATCTTTATAAACTTGCATAGCTTCAACTAGAACCTTTTGAAAGTAGTGTAGGTGATGTGCAGAAGTGTTTCAGAATATGATCCAGTGTTGCTGGACTTACATTAAACCTTGGCAAGATGCTAAAATAAACATGCAAGATTGATATTACTACTCTGGATGTATGTGATTGCCAAGGCCCTAGTAAGTTCAGGTCAACTTTGAGTGTCCCGTCACTACAAGAGTTTTTCTTACTCAGTTCATGGCTGAACTGGAGCATCTGCGTGCTCAGGAGGCTAACCTGGAGGGCCCCACCTTGTTGGACTGGGAAATGAATGGCTTCCAGGCTGATGAAGAGGTGAGTGTGCACTAATGTGGTTTCACTTGTAGGAGCCACACACTGACTGACCAAGTTACATGTGTAAGGAGCATCCATACCTTTAAAGATTAACTTTAAAAGACAAGACATTACAAGCTTGACTCAATCCTGCTAAAATACAATTAAGTAAGAACTGTCATCTGTATTATTATATATAAACTAATACACTGCATTGTATCAAGAGGTCCATAAGATTGAGAAGAACTGGGGATGTGATAGGTGAAGGTAGTGATAACTAATAACACTGCTTAGTATGAAGAGGTCCATATAGATTGAAAAGAACTGGGGATATGATAGGTGAAGGTAGTGGTCAGATACTGCTTTTTGTTGGAAATATTTTGTATATGACCACTACTGTAAGTAACTGCATACATGCCTGTTTTCATTAATTTGCTATGTATGGCTTGATTTATTTTAGAAGTCAGGGGAGGCAGCAGCTGTTGACACCTGTAAGTTTGTAATAGTTGTTTTTATTCTTAGTTTGTGCTGTTTTGTCTAGGCTTGTTAATAATGTCTCGTGTGTTCAGGGACTGCCACATGTAGCCTGATGGCTTCTTGCAACTTCCCTCATTTTCTTATGTACTTATGTCTCAGCTGAACTTCTGATGATATTGAATATGATAACAAAAGTATTTTGGTCAAGTAGTTTTTTTTATATAGATTAACTGCACTCTAATACAACTACATAAGCTGAATTTTTAAGTGGTTTTGAATGCTTATAGTATGACTCGTGTATTACTTTACTTAAATAGTTATGGACTTGTTGAGTGAAAATGTAAATGTTGTGATTGAGATGTTGCTCAGTTCCTCTAGCTACTGGGTATAAATGCTTAAGTAAATTTTTAAATCTAATTAATGAATAATGTAAATACAGAAAATCTATCTGATACATCACCAGCAAAACAACAAGTATTACACAATCATTTGTTACCTTCCCAGTTATAAGAAGTACAAGATATCATCATCAATCAATATCCAAGGATTACTGTAATCTTTGTACACAGAACATACACAACATAATTTTAATCATCAATAAATTCTTCAATCTTGGTACACAGATAATGTCTGTGCTACAGTTATTTACACTATCACCATTCAGTAAAGAAATGCACATGATGTCACAGAACAATAATTAACATAAAAATTTTGTCATAAAAGTACATACAATATCAGCATCACATTTATTCAGTTAAAATTCAGTAAGGAAAGCACACGCCACAACACAACTCCATTCAATGCAAAACATAAACAGCATGTGCATGTATCAGAATAATAAACTTCACATTCTGCTGATATTATTCCTCCTACCTAATCATGAGATAATTGATTTCAAGACTGCATTACAACTTATAAGTTCCAGTTTAGGTCCATTTTGCCTGCAGCCACCCTCAGGCAAGGATTTTCTCATCTTTGGTCTCTCTCTGATACTCTGCTCTCTGCTACTGACTTCTTCCTCAGTTACATCACCTGATATACACATTCTACACTATATTTTTCCCTCAAAAAAAGTAAGGTTGAATTTTTAATATATTTCCCATTTTATCTCGACAGGGCAGAGTGAGAGGTGGTGGTGATGTAGGCATGGGTATATGTTCCAACAAGTCATCTCACTTTTCCCTGCACATAGTGTTCCCTCCCATGACCTGTGTGTGGCTTTTCTGCCTGGGTATCTACTTCCCTTCACCCCTCTTCTTGGGCTGTCTGCACCCTGGTGGTTTATGACTCTTCTGTTGTTGTGTGACTGCCCTTGTCCCTTCACACCTTGTTGATAAACAAACTCTATCTGGTATTGGCTCTTCTTTTTTTTCTATTTCTCTTCTTCCTAGTTTTTTTTCCTGAGTCATTTTTCTTCTCTTGTTTTCTTCTTATTTAATTTTCTTAATTTCTTTTTCTTGTCATGTAATGTAGGTTTACCTCATGAATACATGTATTAATAGTTTTGAATTACCATATAACTCCTGATGTTGTCTGTGGCATCTTTCAAAATTATACGCAAATCATGCACCAGCATTGAAGGAAAGCCGTAACCATCAAAGAGTTAATCATTTAATAATTATAGATAAAAGAGGCAAACACAACAAAAGATTTATAACTGACAGACTGTTTAGCTTGATTATCAGCTGGAGTTTAGGTGTTATTCTTATGAGTCTTCAGTAATTCAGTCTCCTTTCAGCATTTGTTTGTGCTTCAGAAATTCAGCTTAATTCCTTGTAAAAAGGGAAGAGTATTAGATATGTTCTTACTTAACATTGTTTGTTTGTATTTAATTTCCATTCTGTGCTACTTTGTATTTGTGGTACTTGTGAAGTTTTATGTCTGTTTTGTGTGTCCACTTGTTTGCATATGTGTGTATTTGTTTGATATTCCATTTCATATTGGGTTTTGTCTTGTATGTACATATTGCATGTGAATTTAATGTGTATTTTGAGAAACCTAAATCTGTATTTGTACACATTTCATATTTTAGTATTAAGTGACTACTTGATACTTCAAAGTGTAGTATAAGTTTGATATACTATGTACTCAAGAGGTGGAGGGTCTCAGTGTGTGAATGATGTGTGTATGAGTGTATGGTGCTTTGTGGGCCACTCTGTGGGATTGCTGGCCTGCTGTACAGACAGATGAATAGACTCGAGAGAAGGGCTGAGTCACTATATCTGATGGTCATTATAGTGAGAGCTTTTAGCAAACTTGAGATATTGTATATGGTGAATTACTTGGTAATATGATTGAAACAGTGGTAACTCTTGGTGGTAAGAGCATGAAAGGATGCAGAAAGATAAAAACGACATCCACCACCCATATCTCCTGCCCAGTGACATATTTGTGTCTGCATGTCACCTAAATATTAACAACATTTGACTCCTAACTAGTATTTTCTTTCATAAGTTTTAAATTAAATGAGTAACTTAAATTTTAGCAGCTTGTTTGATCCACGACTAGTATTTTTTTCATGAGTTGTAATAAAGGAGTAACTTGGGTAAAGCTCTGTCCTCAACTGCAGGAATGACTTACAATTCTTTCATCAACAGTACTAACAGCAGTGCCAGAGGAGGAGCAGCAGCAGCCAGTATTGCCCACGTGAGTATTGAATTTGAGTGAGTGAGTAATGCAGTATGTAAGTCTGTGGTTATGTGACTGCTTTCCCATCTTCATTATTGTCACTTTCCTCTGAACCTACACTACATTTTATATTTACCTATTTGTATTTTTAGGTGATTAATTCAAACTCATTATGTTCTATTTTTTAATTAATTAATTTATTTTTTATTTTTACAGTTAAATCATCATATATTCATAGATTTTTTAATGTTTGCACAGACACACCACTTCCTTTCTTAATGCATTACTGTTTATTGATATGTTGCTGTAATTAAAAATTGCACTTCTGCACATTCTTATCTCTTTTCTTGGTGAGTTTCTTTTTGTGTCCTGTTAACATTGGCTTTCCTTGTTCATGTAAGTTCTCAACATTTACATTTTCTTTTTTTATTGCATGTTTGTGATATCCTTTTGTGTGTGTGTGTGTGTGTGTGTGTGTGTGTGTGTGTGTGTGTGTGTGTGTGTGTGTGTGTGTGTGTGTGTGTGTGTGTGTGTTTCTTACCTAATTGTATTTTTACAGGATTCAGTCGAGCTTGTAATGTCCTGTCTTAATGTGTCACACTTATCTCTGAAGCTATGAATGCTCCTTGCACATACAACTTCATCAGCCAGTTAATTCCATTGCCTGATTGCTCTGTCAGGATAACTATTATTTATTCATCTTTATTCATCTTTTTGATACAATTTCCTACTGTGTCCTCTGTGTTTGTTTGTTTAAACTTTTGATGATAATTTCTGTTCAGGATGATGGTTGAAGCACCTGTAGAGGCTGCCACACTAGAAGAGCCTGCAGCCCCCACTGTGATGATAACTGATGAAGCACCAGAAGAAGCTGCCACACAGGAAAAGCTTGAGGTCCCCACTGCCCCACAGCCTGAAGACTTGCAGCATTCTGAACAGCCTACTGAGCCTTCCCAACCTGAGCAGCCCTCACAGGTTGTAATAGTCAAATAGAGGGAAGTCCAGAGACAAATAATCTATCTAGTGATGTTTTTCTTTTGTAATCTTCCTTTAAATCTGTGTGTATTATGGTGTTCTGTTGGATTATTTTTGTGGCATGTGTCCCTTTGCATAAACTCTTCTTGAATGTGTAAGTTAGCAGTTATGTGTGGTAAAAGTATGCCAAGACTTTGGAAACACAATTGCAAACAGTCTTTCTCTACACAAATGCATAGAAGAGCAGTGCAAGTATTTATCCACCTGTGTTTTGATATGTACACTTAAGCCTAATAATGGAGGAACAAATGCAACTTTTGATCATATTTTTGTGCTTCAGATTGAGCTTGAATCTCTGGAAGGAAGTGACAGACAGCTCCCAGCCCCCAGAGTGAGGCAAGCAAGACCCACAATAGATCCCGTGTGTATCTTGTCCAGGGATGTCATGCGAATGCAGATAAAGGAATACATTGACACCATGAGGACTCAGGTAATTGCTTTCTACTGCTTCATGTTATGTGACTGATCCCTTTAAATGAGGGCAAGACTATTCTCTCTTCTCCATCTAGGGCCAATGGGCTGAGAGTGGTGTGAATAAGTGTGAATGTTATAGTTGTGTGCATCGTCTTAGCTACTCTTCTTTTTGGGGAGACAGCTGTAGTATATGTATGTACAAGTATTGTTAAATTATTCTTGATTTTTTAATTGAAATACTGTGTGTTATTCGTATATCTTCAGATCTGATTTCTGTGTATGAAAAGACATATGGAAGAATTCGACTTATTTACTTGTCAATCCATCGTTCTATTGAAATGTTTTTTTTCTCGCTTTCTCCTGACTACACTCCTTATCTTCTCATATCTGTCAGTGTGTATTTCATGTTATATTCCACACACTCCTGATTGTACTCTATCCTCTCATATTTGTGTGTCACTGTTACATTCCACAGACCCCTGACTCTACTCCTTATCCTCTCATGTTTATATCAATGTGCATCACATGTCCACAGACATCATTAGGAGACACGGCTGACCTAGGAAAGTTGCATCAAGCCAGGAGAGACTTCTTTCCCACCAAGCCAGTGCACCGGAGGGTCATAGCAGATGTCCTGGTGAACCTCTTCCGTCCCTGTGAGGGGGAGGCGATGTTTGCTGAGCCAGAGTCACCCCTCCATCAAGGTGCTGAGGTTGGTGCCGTGGTTAGGTGTCATTCTCATGTAGGGATCTTCACTGTGAGCATAAGAAAATAATGGTGCAGGAAGCCATCAGGCCTATACATGTCAGTCCCTGTATAAAACATATTTACATATTTCCACCTATCATTCCTATACATAAATTTTTCTAATCTTTTAAAGCTTCCTAATGATTCGGTACTAACAATCTCAATAATGAGTTTGTTCCATTCATCTACCATTTTATTTGAGAACCATTTCCTTCAAGTCTTTTAAATCTAACTTATCAAGTTTGAACCCATTATTTCTTGTTCTTTTGTGGTTGCTGATCCCAGGAATTTGTCTTATGTCGCTCTTGTTACATCCCCTTAATATGTGGAATCAGTCATCATTATGATTTCTTGTTACTTGTGTTTCTTGTTAATCAGGTGGAGTGGAATGATTAGAAATATTTATTGCATGGCATGGCACTGCAACAACTATTACTCTATTAAGGTCTTGTATTTTACTGTGATCTACTGTATAAGAAATAAGAAACATTCTTTGTTCTGAACTGTTTTTTATTTTGTATATTTTATTTATTTTTTCTAGGAATTTGTACGTGATGCATCCCACAGTGAAGTGAAAGATCTGTCATCAATTCTTAGCGTTCATCAGGACACTACCGAGAGGTGGGTTGCTTGTACACATGCTTGCTTGAGGGTATTGTTACTTCATGGGCAACTAACTGTACATAATTTTTTTACACGTGTGATGTATTTCTTTCTTTTTGCAATAGTTCCCGTTCCAAGACACTCCTTGAGGCACCATCAGGATTGTTTGAGGAGGTGCCCTCCCAGCTGCAGCCCATTGAAGGTATGCTTAATTTCCTGCTCAACTTTCTTATTCTCCATTCCATTGTTTGCCTGTTGTGGTTTATGGCTCATTAAATTATAGAATGTGATTGGTGAAACATTATCATTGTCTTTAGTGTTTTTGTTGTGAGCAGTAAGCATGGATTCATATATATATTCTGTATTTCCTGCAGTAAGCATGGATTCATATATATATTCTGTATTTCCTCCTTCCTTTGATTTGAACTTTTCAAGAGGGAGGTTTTAAGACATGTTTTATTCTTTCCTGCACTTTTTGTTACCATTGGCCAGTGCCCCTTAAAAAAAAAAACACCACATACTTCATCATTTATTGCCATGTTATAATGAATTTGAAAATTTCTTCCCATGGTCAGTCAGATAAATTCAACATGTTCCAGTCTCATTCAGCTTCCCTCGCTCCCCTCAGAACTTGAGTCTCCAATGCCACCACCATCACCAAGAGAAGCATCCTCAGCAAGAAAGAAGCCAGGGTCATCACCAACAAAAAAAAGAAAAAGACCCTCAGCAACAGAAATGCCAGAATTAGAACAAGAGATGCCTCCTGTTGAAGAACCAGTGCAAAAGATGGCTACTGCTGAGGAAAGAGCTGAGTTGTCAATCTCATCATCATCTAAAGACAGCATGACTAAGATTGATGAGATGACTGAAATTATTTTGGATTTCTTGGAGCGTCAACCAGAGGTGCTCTTCAGTGACTTGCTGGTGGAAGACGCAGGAGATAGAGAAGCAGCTGCAGTGTTTTCACATGTATTGTGTGAGTGGCCACTGACAGTTAACATTAACCTGTCCACACTTTTTACTTTTTTGTGACGGTTTTTAATCTTTTACATTGTGAAAAGAAATGTGTTTTTGATTATTTCTCTATGTTGTATTGTTAATTTCATTCAATTCAGTTGAGATTAATCATGACATTTACTAGTATGGTACTCCTCATTAACTGACTCATATTCATAAAAATCTTCCCAGGGAGATGACCACAAGAGAAGACTATCCATGTATTCCTGTCCTCCTTGCAATTCCTTCCTTGCATGCTCTAATTCTCTCATTCTCCTTAGGGTGTGTCCACATGGTTGAACATGGTCTATCGGACAAACATTGTTACCATATCGCAAGGCAGAGCGGGATGACATCATGTGTTGAAATGAGGGAAGTTGATATGGCAACAAAGTGGTACCAGATGAAGTTGTATACCATAGTTTCTGCACCAGCAACAACCACCTGTCCAAACTAACACTTACTTACCTGTGTTACCAGCGGACATCAGCTTCGAAGATTGTCTGCCAGTCTTTGCCTGGTGAATTGAGTAGAAAGTATGGTTTACAACTTCATCTGGTACCACTGTTTGTTACCATATATAAACTTCCTTTGTTTCAATGCTTATGACATCATCCTGCTGCTCCTTGTGATACGGTAACAGTGGGTGTCCGACGGACAATATTTGACCATGTGGATTCACACCATATACCTCATGTACTTATGATAATATGCACACTTGCAAGTCATCTCACTGCCAATTCATGTGCCCAAGCCATGGAAAAAAGATCTTATTAATTGTGCTTTGCTTTCTTTTTGCAGTAATGTTCAAGAATGGCCTGCTAGATTTGCATCAGGAAAGTGGCTTTGGACCCATCTCTGTCAGTCTTCCCTCAGCTGACCAGGAGTGAAGGGAATGCTGTCCAGTGTGCATGGGGAAGAGTGCCTTCAGAATGTTGTGTTTCAGAGGATTATTTTTTTATATTTGCTTGAATTTCAGATGGTTATTTTTTATACATGCTTGATGTGTTATTGGTTATGTTACACAGTAAGGAGATTTGCTTTTTGTTAGAAGTGAGGATGCTTGCATCATTTGCATATGGGCCAAGGAGATTTGTTTCTTGTCAGCTAGAAGTGAGGATGCTTATTTGCATATGGACTATCTTGGTAAGCCTTCCCTAACCCAGCCAAGCAAGAGTAATGGGAATGCTGATAGAAATGCCAGGGATGATGATTGCCTTCTTAATGTTGTGTGTGTTCCAGAGGGATTAGTTTTTTTTATACATGCTTGAATTTATGGGTTGTGTTACATACAATAAGGAAAAGAAACGACTGACAAATCATTGAAAATAGGAGTGAGGATTTTTTTTTAATGAAAAAATTTTATATAAAGCATTTTTTATATGCTCATTTATTTAAGATTTGTCAGGAATGGGGGATGTGCATGGGTAAAAAAAAATATAATACATACACTTCGAGGCATTACTGTCAACTAACCACCAGCTTCTTAAATTTGTTTCTTGCCTGGTGTGGGATATGTGGAGGGGATGTTTGCATTTGCATGTAGAGAGACCTTTGGAGCTTTCCCTGAGCTTTTTGCCTGGGGATGTGAATTTGCATATAGAACTTTAGAGCTTTCTCACCCAAGATAGCTTATATTGTCTTGCCCGGGAGGAGTGCCTTCAGAATGTTTTGGATGAAGATTATCTTCATACTCAAAGCATTAGATCATATGTGAAATGTTATTGTTAACTTACCTTTTGTTATATCCATACAGACAATGTTTATTATATAGGCAATAGCTTTCTTTATTGGATGATATATGGAGAATTTATTGCTTTTTTCTGGATATACGATTTTAATTGAATATAGCTTTGACATATAGCTGATGACTTTGGAGCTTTGACATTTGTACAGAAAAGCGCAAGTAAATTTCTTATTTGCCAAATATGATATTTGCTATATAAAAAGTACATACAAGATATATGCAAAAATTATTGAGGACATTTGTGCAAGACATTTGCATATATAAAAAGTACATACAAGATATATGCAAAAATTATTGATGACATCTGTTGCACAAGAGATTTAAGAGGATATATATTTGCAAAAATTATTGACATTTGCACAAGAGATTTAAGAGGATATGTATTAGAAACTTGAGTTTGTATGCGTTTGTATGTATCATATAGGATTATTGAATCTCTACGGTTTGCATTATATAGGATTATTGAATCTCTCTACATTAGCTGTAGCTAATGTGAAGGAAGCAAATTTTTGAAATCTGGTTTTGAAATCTTGATATTTATTTGAATTGGAGATGAAATCTAATCCAATCATTAATGTCTAATCTTAAATTCAACAAAATATCTCAATATCTCCTGAATTTACGTTCAAACAGTTTTATATCCTGAATATAATTTGAATAGGTAATTTGAAAAAAAAGTTCAGGATATAAAAAAGTATACAAGACAAAACCCAATTTTTTTTTTTTTTTTTTTTATATACCTTGCACACTAGAGAAAAACCACCCACCCCCGCTGGAAACTGCCATTTAAATACCTCAAAGTGTCTCCGGAGAACAGAGGAGGGGGGGAGAAAAAAAAATTGGAGTCCTGTGGACTCTTACAACAACACTGATGCTTCAACCAGTGACCAACCAAATCTGACGACAATTTTATTTGGACTACATATACACACATGGTTGCGTGTGGACAGAGGACGAAGGAGATTCCTGTCCAAGGCTTTTTAAACTCCCGACAAGCATATGGGTCTGAAAAAAAAAAAAAAAAAAAAAAATCGCACCGTGAAGATTTCCATATCCCAAAACCCAAACCACAAAGACCAGAGCCTCAAACAAATTTCGAAATATAAGGATTCCAAATCCTGTAACTACTTCAATAAAGAAGTGAAAAACATTTCCCGAATTTTTCTATAAACGCATGCATGGTTAGCGTTTTTTATTGTACTTTAGTTGAATAAACCAAATGCTTCCAAAATACACGAATCTGGGAGTTTCTTCACCAAAGACCATAAAAAAATTAAAACCAAGCTAGTAGATACTGGAAGCTTCTTACAAACTGGACACCGGGAACTGTTTGCAGTAAGCCACATGCAGCTCGCAGGGACTTCACTTTTCTCACTGGAGAGACAGCCTCGCTTTAAGTCAACATTCTGCGACTAGCTCACAATGCTCAATCGATGACATTCACAGCCCGCACACTTCAGTCACCATGTAACTTCGCGAAACGCTTAAGTTATGAGAACATAGAACAAGCATTCGGACTGATTAAGTTATTTTTTTTGAAAGATTCTCCCACGATTCCAGTGACAATTCATAATCTATTACACACCACCAATAACTCCCATTTTTTTTGAAAGATTCTCCCACGATTCCAGTGACAATTCATAATCTATTACACACCACCAATAACTCCCACAACTTCCAAACTATATATATTTACTCTAGCCTTTGAAAACATTACTAATGAAATCTTGAAAACATTACTGATGAAATCTTATCAAAACTACCAGGAGCGGCACTTAACTTTGCAGACAATGATGGGCGAGTACGACTGATGTTTAGCTTCACGAGACTCGCTGACTCGAGACAACCACCGCTACTCTACCAAGTCTACACAGCGGCCCGCACGCTCTCACTCGCGGCTTGTTCTAAATCGGCCATCTCTCGCACATGGTCTTCACTTTCCGGTGACATCCTGTAATAGATCCCGGTCACATCCTGTAATAGAAGCAAGCAATTTCCACACAATTTCACTTCAATATAACAAATATACCACAAACAAATAAGCTAAACCCTTACAAAACTAAAAATATGGAAACAAACCATTGTCAAACTTCACTATACGCATGTACGTCACAATTTACCGCTACGCATATACTTCACAATTTACAGCCATGTTTGATTCGCCATTAATTTTGGTGCGTCTTTTCGTCACTAGAGCTAGGGTAACAAGGATTCCACATCAATCACTACTGTTACAAGCACGAGTAGAAGTTGGTTGACTAGGAATGTGTTGTGTACCCTTTCTTGTAGCACAAGGTAGTGAAACTAAACCACTACTTGAAGCGGGCATAGCGCGTGCAACTTATCTAGGACAGTGATACCGCTTGGGTTAAGCATGTTGCAGTACAGTTAACGTAACATGTACAAGCTAATGGACAATAAGAAATCAAAGTTCACGAAACATGCACAAGTTGATGAATAATAAATTATTGTAACAAACAAGTAAATAAAGGAAAACAAGTATATACCTAAAATACAACAAATATAAGGACCTTAGGCGTGTACGTAATGAAGAACGAGTGTACACGTGTTGGTGTTTGTATTCGTGTTCCGCCACTTCTATTAACTCACGACAATGTCACCGAATCCAGACAGCAGGAGGGAGGATGGTTCGAACTGCGAGAAGCGAGTGAGACTGACGAGGTGTGGAGGAGAAATTCAATCGTCAGCTCGGTTAGCTTGATCGAGACGCGATTCGAGACATTAGTAAAGCTTTGCCTTTATGATATCGTTATGGTGTGGTCAAGGCGGTATTAGAAACGGATGGTTGATTGGAGAGATTAGTGGCTGGCGAGGCGGGTACGCGGGCTGTAATACTATCAATAATGTACAACAAAAACGTTATGCTTTTAAAGACTGTCCACACGTGAGAATACGCGTTCACACGTGAGAATACGCACGTGAAAATACGCTTTAGAATATTTGAAAAGTCGCTTGTTTAAGGTTGCAGGATTCCAGTGATACTTCCAACATTTATTCAGCACCATCTAAAACAAACCACCAATAAAAATAAAGTACCCTTGAAAAAACAATGAACGAGTCTTACATCACCATCATGCTTTATAATACCTGACGGAGGACTTACCTGGACAGAGACCGAAGGAGGAATGAGGGGCCTCCACGCATCCCAAGGACGGACGTGGCCTCTGTTTGGCTTCATCGGCTTGCCAGGATTCACTTCTGACCCGAGGCTCCGAGACAGTGACCACCACCACCACCATCACCACTATCACGTCTCACACTGCCTCGTCTGGTTCCCCACAACACTGATGGGATTAATTACTATCAAAGTATTCAAGACTCGATAGTAGTGATGGTTAAATATATACACACTACACAATCAATAATAAAGGCACCTGCAAAAATAGGGGTAAATTTGTGTAGCAATGTGATTTAAAATACGTGGAGGAGGATCAATTGCAAGTTAAGATAATTCTATTGATAGTTCAACATGGCTACTGCATCACTAATTTCAACTGCGCCTGTACAAGCCATCCTAAATCTATGTAGCCTTAGGACGGGATAACTCTCTCTCTCTCTCTCTCTCTCTCTCTCTCTCTCTCTCTCTCTCTCTCTCTCTCTCTCTCTCTCTCTTTCTGGGTACCTACTTCCTTTCTTCCCTTTCCATCTTTCTTTTTATCTCTGGTTTCCTTACCCCCTTTCTTTATCCTTTCTGCCTATCTTCTTTCCTTTCTTTCCTCCTTTCCTTCCTCCTCCTTGTGTTTCAATATCCTGGTACTTGTCAGGCGTTTCTCTCTCTCTTCCTCTCTCTCTCTCTCTCTCTCTCTCTCTCTCTCTCTTTCTTCCTGCGTAAATAGGGAAACAAGATTTGAAACCCGGTCCAAAAGCATTACAAAGCTCTTACTGTCTGGCTTGAATGGTACTTTAAATAGAGTTTGATTTCTTAAATAAAGTCTGAAGTCGGATTCGGAGTGGTTGTTCCGTTTTGGAAGTCGGAGAATGGACTGGAGGAGGAGGAGGAGGAGGAGGAGGGAGAACAGAATAGGTGAAGTGGGGAAAGACTCGACAAATAAAGCGTAGGGAAGGACGAGATAAATTTTGGACGTTGTGTATGAGTAACCTTGAGTTGAAATGGAAGAAAGGAGGAGGAGGAGGACGAAAGAAGCAAACTGGCACAAAGAAAGAGAAGGAGAAGGAGGAAGAATGGAGAGGAAAACTGGTATGGAAATGAGGAAGAAGAATAGGCGGAGGAGGGAAAAGAGGAGCAGAAGGAATATGAAAGAGAAAACGAGGAAAATAGCGGGGGATAAAAGAGAAGCATAGAAGCAGAAAGGAGGAAAACGAGTGAATTACAGAGAGAGAGAGAGAGAGAGAGAGAGAGAGAGAGAGAGAGAGAGAGAGAGAGAGAGGAATAAGAATGACAAATACCCATAAGAAGTAAC
>NC_087188.1:8966234-8976234 GCF_035594125.1 Scylla paramamosain
TTCCTCTTCCTGCTTCTATTTATTTTCCTTCGATCTCTTCTATCTTCTCTCATTTGTTTCTTTTATCTTTCTATTCCTTTTTCTTTCTTCCCTCATTCTCTCTTTCCCCATCTCTGTTTTTAGCGTATCTTATTCTTCCTTCTTCCTTTTTCATTGCCTAAAGTTTCCTTCTCCTTCGTTCCTTTCTTCCTTCGCTTTTTTCCTTCTATCCTCCTTTTCTCATCCTTTTTTCCTCTTTTCAGCATATTTTTTTATTTTCTTTCTTTTTATTTTCCTGCCCCAAGCTTCTCTGTCCTTCGTTCCTTTCTTCCTTTGCTCATTTTTTTCTTTCTCTCCTTTCCTCCTCCATTCATTCTCCTTCCCTCCAGCTCTTTGTTTAGCATATCTTTTATCTTATCTCTCTTTCTTTCTCTGCCTCAGACTCCTTCCTCCTTCGCTTCTTTCTTCATTTGCTAATTTCTTATTTCTCTCTTTTCTTTATTCGCTTCTTTCTTTTCTTTTGTTTCTTTCTTCCGGTGTTCATTTCTTGTTTCACTCATTTCTTCCTTCGCATCTTTCTTCCTTGTCTTCCGCTATCCTTCCTCATTTCCCTCCTTCTCACTTCTCCTTTTCTCTCCTTCCCTCCCTCCTTCTCTTCTTCTCTTCTTTTCTCTTTCCTTCCTCTCATTTCCTCCTCCTGTCCTTTCCTATTTCCCCCTTCTCTCTTTCTCTGCCCTCTCTCCTTCCCTTCTTCTTTTCTCTTTCCCTCCTCTCCTTTCCTCTTCCTGTCCTTCCCTCCTTCCCCCTTTTCTATTTCTCTGCTCTCCTTCCCTCCTTCATTCCTTTTCTCCTCATCTCCTTCCCACACCTTCTCTTATTCTCTCTTTCTCTGCTAACCTTCCCTCTTTCCTTCCCTTTCCCTCCTTTCCTTTCCTCACCTCCTTCTCTCCTTCCCTCTTCCTCTTCTCCTTCTTTCTTCTTCCCTCCTTCTCTCGCGTGCCTTACATTCATCACATGGCCATTTCTGAGGTCTTGCTCTTTCACTCCCTCACAGCCAACGACTCTCTTTAAGTCGTAGAGGCAGGGAGATAAAGACAAGAGGTAAGAGACGACGGAGAGAGGGAGGGAGAGAGAGAGAGAGGGAGAGGAGAGGTCATTGGTACACCTCTGCTCCTCTCCCCTCACTTTCAGGAGAGGAGGAGGAGGAGGAAGAGGAAAAGGAGTGAGTTGGTAATATCAGGAGTTTCAAGGCGCTAGTCAGGTGGAAAGCAAACTTACTTCTTTACTTTTCCCCTTTCTCCGTCTTACTTCTGATCCACGGAAGCTCTTTGGCTGATATTTCAACTTACACGCACTTATACGAGGTCAGGAATCAGCTAAACATTTCCCCTCTTGACCTATTTTGATTCCCCGAGGCGTGCCTGACCATTGGAATTTAAATGACGGTGTTTGTTTGGGTCAAGACTTAAATTACTGGGAGGCCTTTGATTCTATCGTCTTGCGGGGAACGAGAGAGCTTAAAGCCAGAGAGAGAGAGAGAGAGAGAGAGAGAGAGAGAGAGGGGGTGAAGTGTGTGGTTGAGGTGTATATAAGAGACGGCAAAGCAAGAAAGGAAGGAGGAAGGAAGGTAGGAAGGAGTGTGAGTGAGGTAACATGAAGGACAGGAAGAGGAAGAGGAGGAGGAGGAGGAGGAGGGAAAGGAGAGTGTGAAGAGGCTAGAGGAAAGGAGGTAAAGTGTGTGTAGGGAGAAGAGGGAGGGAGAGAGAGGGAGAAGGAGGGAGGGGGAGGGGGGTGGGTGTGAAGAGCAGGGAAGAGTAAATTACGAAATATTGTGAGATGACTGAAGGAGAGAGAGAGAGAGAGAGAGAGAGAGAGAGAGAGAGAGAGAGAGAGAGAGAGAGAGAGAGAGAGAGAGAGAGAGAGCCAATAGCCTTTCTTTGGACAATATCCCTTTGTTGGTTTTCGTTCAAACTCAAGCACTGGGTATCTTTTATTGATCGCCTGTACTGCCTCCCGTTTTCTTTCATTCATGCGTATTTATTCTCCTTGTTCTTTCCCTCCCTTTCCTTCACTCTCCTCTCCCTCGGGAACTCGTAAGGGAGAGAGGGAGGGAGGGAGGGAGGGAGGGAGGGAAGGCCTTGGAGTTGTCATGGATGCAGATAAATTCTTTCTAGGTTTGTGTGCAAAGACGAGGTCGGGAAAATTTTCACTCGCTTCTCACTCACTTCTCTCCCTCTCACTTTTTGCTGGCGTTTCTCAACCTGGAGCGACTGACGTGTGTTAGAAAGACCTTGTCACTCAGGGCTTGTAGTTGGTAAAGCTCATAAAAAATAAACACTATTTAAAAATTCACAGAGATAATTATTTGGATTGTCATTGGTGTTTTTTTTCCGATTGATGGTGCAGAATCCATGTTAAACTCAGTAGGATCATAAAAACAACCTTGAAAACTCAAATAACTAAACCTTGTATTCTTAAACGCTTTGTTCTCTCATCAACACTATTTTCAAAGGCCACTGAGATGGTAAGTCAGATTCTCAAGGGTGTTTTTTTTAATTCCTTGTCAAGCTATTACTAAGATTATAAAACCATCCTTGAAAACTCCAGTAATCTCAGCTACAGCCTGTTAAATGTAAAAGACAAGACAACGAAATGTTTAGAAATACGAACCTAGCATAGTTAACACTGTCTTTCCCTCACACCGTCACCAGCTAAGCACACTGAAGGGATCCTGCTAATAGAATAATTGAAGGGAAGATAAGACACATTACCTCATCTCTTTTCTGTCCTAAAACCACAACCCTCACAACATAAACATAAATGACACAAGGTACACCCGTTCCTTCCTCTCCCCTTCCCCAGATAAGCTCACGGAACGGACACGGCTAATATCATACCATAAGGAAGATAAGACATTACTTCATTTCTTTCCCGCCAGTAAACCGCACCACCTTACAAACAAACATAGATGGCGTAAATTGCATCCGTTCCTTCCTTTCCCCTTGACCAGATAAACTCACGAAAGGGGCGCTGTTAATGGGGATAAAAGGAGGATCATTCTGCCGCCTCTGGGACGATAGGCGGAGGAGCTGGATGAGATGTGGCAGGACGGAAGGATAAGAGGACGAGGCTTACAGGGAAAATGTACACGAAGGAGATTAATATTTGCAATGGCGAAAAGATAGCAAGATTCCACGTATCGGCTGCATCGTGTGGTCCTTGGTGTGTCAAGATGTTTCGTTCAAGTTCACGGGTTCGGTTCCCTGGATGTTCGAGAATAAGTGAGAATTAACCCTTTCACAGGTACTTTTTTTTTTTATCCCCTTGATAGATACCAAGGTTTCACTCATATTTCCTTGCTTTATACAGGTCCATAGTTCTGTGTGATATCTTGTAAAATTCCTAGTTGACTCTGCAGTAACCGTCATGTAAGTGAATCTGTTTCAGTCATCAACCATCCTGTTTGCGGGTCAGTTTCTTCCTATCCCCTACACTTCATGAGCAAGACACGTTCTCACAACCATGATTAAAAAGAAAAAAAAAAAAAAAAAAACGCCTGCAGATATACACGGTAATCACACAGCGGACAGGTGAGACAAGTGGGACAGGTAAACAGATATAAACAGAGGATAACACAATAATAATATCGAGAGAGAATACCCGGCGTGATACGAACAAGAAACAAATAACTAGTAACCCTAATCGTTGGAAAACCCAAACACATGCTCGTTAACTCAAACTTTCCCCCTCACACACGCACACACACACACACACGCACATACACCCCTCTCCCTCACCTGAACTCAACTCGACTACTAAAAAAAAACTAAAAACACCTTCAATTTCGCTGGGGTCCTAAATATGGCGGAGAGAGGGCAACCCACTCCCACGCTTCTGAGCTGATCCAATTCCCAGGACTCTCTAGAAACTCCCTAAGGGTGATTACATTCGTCCTGGAACGAGAAACTTCACCCCAAGTCCTCGCTGGCCGCACGAATTTCAGCAATTAGTAAATCCTTTCGTTTTTCTCTCCTCACTTTTTTTTTTTACTTTCCCCTTCTTTTCGTGAGTGAGTGAGTGAGTGAGTGATTGAGTGAGTGAGTGAGTGAGAGAGTGAAGCTTCAATGCGTAGAATATGAGAAACAGGAGTAAGCAGAAAGGAGGAGGAAGAAAGAGAAAAAGGAAGATTAGGTACCGGGAGAACGAGGAGGAGGAGGAGGAGGAGGAGGAGGAGGAGGAGGAGGGAACGAAGAAGGAGGAAAAGAAGGAGAGCGTTGGGTGGTTTTATAAAGGAGATGAAAGGGGTAACTGAAGAAAAGAGGAGAAGAGGAGTGAGGAGAATAAAGGATTATTAGGGTATGCGCCAGAGACAGAGAGGCGATCATGACAGAGACACACAAACAACCTGACATGAGGAGATAAAGATGAGGTACAAGAGAGAAAAGAGGCAGAGAGAGAGAGAAAGAGAGAGAGAGGAAAAAAAAAGGAGACACGGAACAGAAGGGACATAAAAAGAAAAGAAAGAGGAGGCACAGAATGGAGGAGACATAGGAAGAGAAGACACCGAACAAAGGAGACACAATGAAAAAGGAGATAGAACAGAAAAGACGATGGGAAAAAAAAAGAGAGAGAAAGATGAAGTATTTCACATTTATTACGAGAGATGAACACAAGCATTGATAAAAAATCATAGCAATAACAAAAAAAAAGGAAAGTAAGAAAGGATTGTTAGCAAAGAAAAAAAAAAGATGAGATAGAAAAATAACAAAATATGTGTGTAAAGGGACAGAGAGAGAGAGAGAGAGAGAGAGAGAGAGAGAGAGAGAGAGAGAGAGAGAGAGAGAGAGAGAGAGAGAGAGAGAGAGAAAGCAAAAATATATAACAATCAGACACACTGAAACTTTGTGTAGAATCCAACCAACCATCCCCTCTCTCTCTCTCTCTCTCTCTCTCTCTCTCTCTCTCTCTCTCTCTCTCTCTCTCTCTCTCTCTCTCTCTCTCTCTGTCTCTCTGTAAGCGCGTGACAAGCCAATACTAAAAGGAAAAAGGCGATAAATTGTGGATATCATTCGTTCCTTTCACGAGAGGAAGAAGGACGGAGGGACAATAAGAGAATGGGAAGAAACACAAAGGTATAAGAGAGAAGAATAATTGCAATGACCTCAAATTACAGTGCAAGGGAGTGAAGGGGTTGGCCTCCTCCTCCTTCAGTCAGTTGGTCAGTCAGTCAGTCAGTCAGTCAGTCAGTCAGTCAGTCAGTCAGTTAGTTAATTGTTTGTTTTTATCTAATTATCTATCTCTTTCTTGCTTTCTTCCTTTCCTTTTTTTCTCTTTCTCTTTTTCTTTTTTTCTTTGTCTTTCATCTATAGTTGGTTAGTTAGTCAGTTAATTAATTAGTAAGTTGGTTAATCAGTCAGTTAATCAGTCAAAAGCAATTCAATTATTTAGCCAGTCAGTCAGGTAATGTTTCAATTAGTCAGTCAATTAATCAGCCACTCGGCAAGCAAGCCAGCCAGCCAGTCAGTTATTCAGTCAGTTCGTCAACATTCTTTCTCTCTATCCTCTTGTGCCTGTTTATCTCTCTCTCTCTCTCTCTCTCTCTCTCTCTCTCTCTCTCTCTCTCTCTCTCTCTCTCTCTCTCTCTCTGCCTGTCTTTCTGTTTACCTGTGTTATTACCTGCAATTTAATCAGGAGTGGGAAGCCAGACAGCCACTGACGAAAGAAAATAAAGGCGGGAATGCGAAGGTACATTCACGAATATTAGTAAGCAGAGGAATAAAGGAGGGAAAAGTAGGGAAATAAATAAAAAGAAGCATGACAACGTAGCATTTCAGAAGTACTCGGAGTAACAAATGAAAATAGAGAATTCCTGCATCAGAACATGAGTGGAGAAAATTATGCAAGGAGAAATAAGAACCGTGACACGTGTGAAAATTGAAAAGAAAATGATAAAAAGAAAATATTGCAAGATATAACAGCAGAAGAGGAGGAAATGACACGAAGGAAATAAAAAAAAAACTCCAGAAAGTAAGATAATGGGAAGAGAGGAATTTAGACAAAATTGAGGAGAGGAAAATGAATAAAAGTGACAAAGGAGAAATACGAAAACAACAACAACGACAACATAACTGAAACTGATAAAAAATACAAATAGATAAAGGGGAGAGAGAGAGAGAGAGAGAGAGAGAGAGAGAGAGAGAGAGAGAGAGAGAGAGAGAGAGAGAGAGAGAGAGAGAGAGAGAGAGAGAGAGAGAGAGAGAGAGAGAGAAACCAAATAAACAAAATCGAACAGAAATAAACCAAAAAATAAACATGAAGAATTTGGTCCAGGAAACACAGCAAAGAAGTAAAAGGGTTGAGGGAACAAAACACTGTAACAAGTTCTTCGCTTTCCTTTATAACTCAGGGTACCAATTACGAGGTCATCAGGTCAGGGCAAGGCCACTTGTGTGTGTGTGTGTGTGTGTGTGTGTGTGTGTGTGTGTGTGTGTGTGTGTGTGTGTGTGTGTGGACTCATTTTTCTACCATACCCTGCTGCCTCCTTGATTAAATTACCTCCTTCCCTCCCTCTCTCTCCCTCCCTCCCTTCCTTCCTCCCTCCCTCCACTCTTCTTTCCCGCCTTCATTTTCTCCGTCCCTTTTCTTCACTCTCCTCTACCTTTCCCCCCCCCCGCCTCTCTCTCTCTCTCTCTCTCTCTCTCTCTCTCTCTCTCTCTCTCTCTTTCCTTCTATTCCTCCATATATATCCGGACTTTCATCATCTTCCCTCCTCCTACCTCTCTCCCTCCATCCATCTCCTTCCCTCCTTCCCTCCCTCCAAGTCTTCGTCACAGTACCAATAAAAAAAAAACCTATTTTTTTCTCCAACGCTAGAAAGTCAGTAAGAAAAAAAAATATATGCTGTGTGATTTTAATGCATTTTTCATTCCGTTCCGATAGAGTGCAACTTTCATGCTTATTTTTAGTTTTGAAGAAAAAATGAAAAAGAAGAAAATACTGAGAGGAAATTAATACTATGAACACGAAAGTACGTGATTGCAATATCTTGAGAGAGAGAGAGAGAGAGAGAGAGAGAGAGAGAGAGAGAGAGAGAGAGAGAGAGAGAGAGAGAGAGAGAGAGAGAGAGAGAGAGAGAGAGAGAGAGAGAATATATCACGTGCTTTTAAATTTATTAGAATCGTTCACATCAAACGTAAATGTTAATGGATAAAAGAGAGACAGAGAAAGAGACAAAAAAAAAAAAAAACGAAAAGTAAAGAAACTCATATCTATAAAGAATTCCGTAAGAGAGCAAAGATTAAAGAGTCACAAATTATTAACAGCGCCATTTCCCAAGTACCATTATTTCAAACATTAACTATTAAATAAAAAGAAGAAAAAAAGTAAAGGAGAAAATAAAAAAGGTTTAGTGGAGAAAGGCGAGCGGACCTTGGCTACTCTATAGAGAAAAGGGAGGGAGGGAGGGAAGGCACGGAGGAAAAGAAGGGAGATTATGAAGTAGGTAAAGTAGAAAGGATATCTTAGTGTTTATTTTCTTTCTTTTTCTTTTCTAGAGGAGATGAGGATCAGAGGCCACTGAGAAGAAAAGACGTAGAAAAGATGAATGAAAAGGCACGTGGGGAGAGAGAGAGAGAGAGAGAGAGAGAGAGAGAGAGAGAGAGAGAGAGAGAGAGAGAGAGAGAGAGAGAGAGAGAGAGAGAGAGAGGATTAAATAGAGGGAAATAAAGAGGAAAGGGATGAAAGAGTAAGTGAGAGATGTAAGGAGAAAAGGACGATAAAACGGTAACAGGATGAGACTGAAGGGACCTGAAGAGACCTGAAGGGCTTCTGAAGGGCAGTAAGGAAAGGGTCGTGGTTCGGGGAAAAAGATAAATTTTGGTAATAGGATTAATTATTACAAGATTCTCTCCCTTCCCTCCCCTAACACGTTTTCTATCACTTCTTATTATTGGGATGGGCGAAGAGAGTAAGTGAGTCGCTGAGTGAACCGAGGAAAGGAGTGAACCGAGGAAGAAGTGAACCGATTGAGAAGTGAACCGTAATAACAACCAACTGAAATACATAAAAATGAACCGTGCTGGGGATGAATTGAGAGAAGAGTGAACCGGACTTAGCGTGAACCATAATGACACAAAACCCATAAAACTGATGTAATTAAGAGAGAGAGAGAGAGAGAGAGAGAGAGAGAGAGAGAGAGAGAGAGAGAGAGAGAGAGAGAGAGAGAGAGAGAGAGAGATTAAACCACAACAACCACGTATAGATCAAGGCAAGGAACAGCGCACCTCAATTATCAGCGACCCACATTACTCTTTTCCCCAAGGCTGCAGTCACCGCCGCTCCTCTTCCCCCGTAATGGCGCGATGAGAACGGCGGATCGTTGCTCTACCTGGCTTGTCACGGCGCCGCTTCCCCGCTGTCACCTCGCCGCTCATTTATCGACCAACCACAGCAGGAGGGATGGACAGCTGGCGTGGCTGGAGTGGCTGCGTGTCACTCCTCGGCCGCCTCGTTCTAAACGGGATACGAACCATTAGATTTCAGGGTAGGTCAGGACGCACTGCCAGTCATCTCGCCACGCCGGTGCTTTTCCTGGATGCAATAGTTGATGGTTGAAAATAGTGTATCAGAAGTGAAAGTTATGTTAGTTTTCTTAGTTATGACTTTGAATTTAACCTGCGTCATAGTAATAGTAGTTGTTCATTCACGTTAATTACGAAAAGATGTTTTTCCTGAACATAATAGTTGGTGGTTAGAAGTCGGATTACATCGAGAGTAAAAGTGATATTTCACTCACCTTTATTATGACAAGTTCCCTGGAGAGAATAGTTATAGGCCTACTTTTAAATTTAACTGAGTCAGAAGTAGAAGTTGTATTATCAAAGTAACAATTTCATTCATCTTAACTCTGTCAGTGCTATTCAACACACTATTCTTGAGTCACAAACCACTCTGAAACACTGTCTTTTATTCCACGGCCTCCTTTGAACATTATATTAGCTAAAAACAGGAAAAATCTCTTCTTTTAATCCTATTTTTTTCCTTTTTTTTTGTACAGCGCTTTTAACGATGCGAGTTGTTCCACATTGCGGTGAAAGGTTTTAATTATGACTATATAGAATGAATAACGCTTTAAATCTGATTGGGAATAGTGAAAAGTAGCATTGCCAAAAGTATTGCACGAAAATTTTGCTTTTTTTTACCGTACAGACAAGAAAATATAGGAAAGAAAAATGAAAAACAAAAGAAAGAAATCTAGATCAGTAAATAGTGAACGTTAGTATTATGAAAACTATTGCAACAAAATTTTACCTTTATTTGAACAGAAAACAGAATAAAAAGAAAAGCAAATGAAAATCAGAACAGGAACCTAGACAAAAAAAAAAAGTGAAAATCAACATTACCAAAAGTACTGCAATAAAATTTAATCTTTTCTCCTACAACCGGCCGTTTCTCTGTACACATAGAAAAAAAACAAAGAAAAAAAAGAAACAAAACATGGAGTCTAGACCAATAAAAAAAAATCAAATATCGGCCATAAAAAAAATCACGACTAAACAAAGAAAAACGAAAGACGAATCGCAAAAAAATAAAAAAAGACGAATAAAATAAAGTATCCCTCTAAATTTACAACAAAAGGAAGAAAAAAACGAAAGGGGAATAAAAGAGAGAGAGAGAGAGAGAGAGAGAGAGAGAGAGAGAGAGAGAGAGAGAGAGAGAGAGAGAAAGAAACAGCCAAGAGCGAAGACTCAAACGAACGAGGAGAAGCGAAGCAAGACTCGAATGAACGAAGCAGCGGTAATGGGCGAAGCGAGTGCGGGAGAGAGAGAGAAGCTGAACTGTAAGCCCTCCCTAAATGTATCTAACTCCTGTACCATCAAGACTGCGACTATTGATTCTGGAACCTGTCACTCTGAGGCAGACTGACAGGTAGACAAGTAGACAGACAGACAGGTAGACAGACAGACAGTACAGTGAGACAAACAAGTAGACAGATGGACATACGTACAAACAGACGGGCAGA
>NC_087188.1:8981234-8991234 GCF_035594125.1 Scylla paramamosain
TAGGCAAGAAGAAGAGGAGGAGGAAGAAGAAAAAGAGGAAAAGGAGGAGGAGGAGGAGGAGGAGGAGGAGGAGGAGGAGGAGGAGGAGGAGGAGGAGGAGGAGGAGAGCATAAAGGGAGGGAGGAAGATAAGCTTTAGTCTGACTCCTATGCTTAATATTTACCTCCTGATAACAGAGAGAGAGAGAGAGAGAGAGAGAGAGAGAGAGAGAGAGAGAGAGAGAGAGAGAGAGAGAGAGAGAGAGAGAGAGAGAGAGAGAGAGAGAGAGAGAGTTAGATATGTCACACGAACGTAGATGGAAGCAAGGAGAAAGGAAAGCATAAAAGAGAAATGTAGGAAGAGGGAAGGACGAGGAGGAGGAGGAGGAGGAGGAGGAGGAGGAGGAGGAGGAGGAGGAGGAGGAGGAGAAAGTAAAGGGTCTTAAAATGGAAGGAAAGAAGGAAGGAAGGAAGGAAGGAAGAAAAACATAAATAAAACGAAAAAAACAGGAAAAAAAATGAGAAATAGAAGGACAAGAAAGAATGAAGAAGAGAAAGAGAAAATGCATAATGAAAGAATAAAGGAAGAGAGAAAGAGAGGAACAACGGAGGAAAGCAAGGAGAAAAATATGAAGAAAGAAAGGAAATGGAAGGAGAAAATGGAGCGGAAGGAAAAATGATAGAAAGAATGCAAGAAATGGAGGCAGAGAGAGAGAGAGAGAGAGAGAGAGAGAGAGAGAGAGAGAGAGAGAGAGAGAGAGAGAGAGAGAGAGAGAGAGAGAGAGAGAGGCTTACAGAGTGGATGGAGGGCAGGATTTGCAAATGATTTTTTCGTTCTAAGAATTACAATTACAAGAAGGAAAGTTGAAGTTCACGATTAAAATCCTACCTTTTTCTTTTTATTTATTTTCTATTTATTTCAAGTGCATCAGAAACACGGGGATGAAAATCAGAGGTTGTATGTGAAAATCAAATACATACATACATACATACATACATACATACATACATACATACATGCAATTTTGAAGGTTCCCAAAATGACATGCAATCCATTTTCCTCTCTCTTTTACTGCCTATCTTTTATTCCTTTCCTTCATTCCTTTGTTTCTTCTTCCATTTTTTCTCTCTTTGCCTTCTGATTTCTTTCCTTTTCTTGATGTTTCTTCCCTCGTTGCTTTGTTTGTCCATTCTTTGCCTTTTGATTCTTTTCTTCTTCTTCGTGTTCTTTCTCTCTTCTATTTTTCATTTTCATACTTCCATCATCCCTGTTTTCTTATTTTTCATTTCTCTCCTTGTCATCTGATTCATTTCTCCTTCTTCATGATCTTTTTTTCCTTCTATATTCTTTTCTGCCTTCCTTCATTCCCCCCTTCCTTCCATCCTGTCTCTCGTCTTCCCTTCCTTGTGTTCTAATTCCTTTCCCTTCCTCGTCTTCCTCTCCTTTCTATCTCCTTCATATGTAATCGTTTGACCCATTTATCTCCCTCCTGTGTGTGTGTGTGTGTGTGTGTGTGTGTGTGTGTGTGTGTGTGTGTGTGTGTGTGTGTGTGTGTGTGTGTGTGTGTGTTCCTTTCATCATGCAGCCTTGAAAGCAGAAATATGACGTTATTTATCGAATCGTGATAAATCCGAGATGAGGCACAAAATATCGTCATTGTCACACGTCTAGTTAAAATTATCACACCAGAGAGAGAGAGAGAGAGAGAGAGAGAGAGAGAGAGAGAGAGAGAGAGAGAGAGAGAGAGAGAATTACCAATTGAGCGTCAAATGAGGTTAAAGGTAACAGGTGTAAAAGTTCCGCTTATCAATGAGGGATCTATTACAGGTAACATTGATTGGTTCACGACTGACAGGTGATAGGTAGCAAGGCCTCACCTGTCAGCCATCACACCTGTCCCTTACCAGATTCCTATATTGCTACACGTCTTCCTGTGTTTTGTCTTTTGAACTATTTCCCTAAGTCTGTACAGGATATTGGATGCTTCAGTAATTCTTATTTTTTCCGCATTACAATAAAAGGTGTGATAGTTATGTTTCTCTTCACATATAAACTACTTTTTTTTGTAGTTTGATGTTCGTACTTTTGCTGTATTTTATCTATTTTTCTCTGACATATTTCCCTAGATGTTCATTTTATACTCATTTCCTAACCTTATATCACCCAGATTCCACTCATACTCGTACATCGTACCTCGCGTGTCTCTTTCTCATTTTTCTCGTCATCCTTACTTCCAACATTGATTTTTTTTTTCTACCCATTTCCCTTTCATCTCCTTAAACTCACTCTCCCACCACACCCTCCCATTACTCCCTCATTCCTGCATCTCACGCACCTCACACATTCACACTACAAACAACATAGAATTTCACTTGGTCTCTTCACTCTTTCTATACTCATTCCAGCAGTTCACCAGATGAGATACGACCACCACTATGCCACAGCTTACTTACACCACTCTACCACCCATCACTTATACGTCACCATGCCACACCATACCTAGCCTTCACCACAGCAATCCTCACAACACACCATCACAGCTCTCCAGTATCCAGCCAACACCACCATTCCTCACCACACCACAGCACCACAGCTTTTCCTAGCACAGCAGTGGTGGGGGCAGCGCTTTGATGTGGCCTGCCAGCCTAGTGCCGCGCCTGTGTCTGCCGTGAGGGTCTTCCTGACGTGACCAGACCATTGATTGGGGCTAAGTGGTGAGGCGCGCCAGGCTTGCTTCAAATGACTTCCACTCCACCTTCTGTTTTACTGAGCCAATATCTGGTCTTTATCTGGTTCTTTGTGTATGTTTAAGTCTTATCTGTGTTTATATAAGCAAATGTGTACGAGTATTGTTTTATAGTTTTGCGGATTTGTTTCGATGAAATTTTGTTCCACTTATATTCAAAGCAGGTTTTTTTTTTTTTTTTCTGTACTGTACTTAGAAATAGAATAAAGTATATATTTTCATATCCTTATATTTGCTCATATTCATTTCCCATTACAAAGAGTAAAATTAACTATATAACATTTGACTGACTGTTAGGTAGTGAACAAAGGATATGTTACTACATTTGAGTAACAAAGGCAATTAAAAAATATAAAATGACTTGTAACTCGGCTCTTCGTCTTGTTTTCTTCTGGGAAACGACATTTGAGTGACCTCTTTAATAATTTTTTCCTTTTGCTGACCTCCGTTACACATGAGAAATAAAGTTATGATTTTATAAGGCATAAATCAAACCACATGCACCACAAGGTCTGAACTGCTTCGTCATTCCTTTGGCTGCTAGAGGCGCGTTTCCTGATTACATTCTAAACTTGCACCACATTTTATCAAGGTGGATGAGAAGCCGAAGTAGTCAAAGGATTGATTAATCTCAGCTTCAGGCCTCGCTTCCCCCGCTTCCCCACACATATTGCTAATTTTTTTCTTGCACACTGAAATACATCTCATAGGTTTTGAAGCTTCGGAAATTTATGAACGCTAATTATTACTTCCATTCAGCTTTGATTTCTTAATTACAAATGAATTTCTTAGAATGGACAGCAACTTACGTGATCAATATGAAAAGTGACGCAGTTTGTAAATACACAAAGTTACTCATTGAAAAAAAAAAAAAAAAAAAAAAAAAAAAAAAAATATATATATATATATATATAATATATATATATTCTATATATATATATATAATATATATATATATATATATATATATATATATATATATATATATTTCAGAGCATTTTGCAGTGACGTATTCAAACCCCCGGGACTGCTTTCACAACAGGGAATATTTAAAAGCACTTAGTGAAGGCTGGAGACATTATTATTACATTTAAGTACGAGTACGAGGGAAGGACGGGAGGCGGGAAGGGTGACAGAGACAGACGGACAGACAGGACGGTGAGACAGACTGGTTAGATGCAGGCGCGGGGGAAGAGAAGAAAGAGGAGAGAATAGGAAAACAAAGAAATAATAAATACAGAAAGCTCTCACTGAGAACCTGAAACAAAAAGACGCGATAAATCTTCTTTACTTTGATTCATTCTTTCTGACATGAAGCCAAAAACTCGGCGGCTTTATTCCGAAGAGCAAACTCACAAACTCGTCTCCGAAAAAAAGGAAAAAAAAAAAAAAAATACGAGGTGGGTGAATGTTTCTGATACAAGATCCTCGTCTCAGTCCTCGCAGCTGCCGCAGGAAAATTACTACGTGAATCAATATAGATTTTTGGCGAAGGAAATACCTGAGTTTTACACCTGGAGGAGGTCTTAAAATTTGCCGTCTTTGTCTTCAACACCTCTTCTTCTTCTTCTTTCTTCTTCTGCCTTCTTCTGCCTTCTCCTCCTCCCCTCCTCCTCCTCCTCGTCATTCTCTTCCTTGTGTGTGTGTGTGTGTGTGTGTGTGTGTGTGTGTGTGTGTGTGATGTGTGTGTGTGTGTGTGCGCGCGCGCGAGCTGCATAATTTACCGTCTTAATCCTCTTTCCTCTTATTTTGTATTTTTCTCTTCCTATTACTTGTTGATCATTGCTTCTTCTTGTTTTTTTTCTCTTGTACGAGTATTTTTAATTATTGCACAATTTTACATCTTTTGTATATGAAAGGAGTCATTAAAATCACTTCTACTACTACTTCTACTGCTACTACTACTACTACTACTACTACTACTACTACTACTACTACTACTACTACTACTACTACTACTACTACTACTACTACTACTACTACTTTCACAGATAATAAACAGGTTAATTAGACATCACCTGTTCGTATCTTACACCTGGCAAGGCTTCTACTGAGACCAAACTTTATTCCCTAACTTTTTTTTGTCTCCCTGCTAATTATTCCCTCTCTTGTGTCTTAAATTTCACATATCTTTCATTAACCTTTTCTCTCTGTCCTTCTTCCCTTCCTGTTTTAAGATTTTGTTCATCATTAGTTAAGTTTAATTGATTTTCTTTTCCCTGTTACGTTTAGGGTTACCAGCTTTTTGTACCTTCATATTTATTTATTTATTTTTTTTTTACGTTCTTCGCTCTTCCCATCTTTAGATAACCTCTCCCTGTTAATTCTCCCCAATTATTCCTTTCTCCTTATATTCATCCTCGTTATCATCCTCTTCTTCCTCCTTCCACACCTCTCCTTACCTGTTTTTAATCCTCATAAGTATGCTTCCTTCTCCTCCTCATTATTTATCCTCTCTTCCTTCCTGCTTCTTCCTTTTTTTTATGTTATTTCTTCATTTTTCATCATGTCTTCGTCTTTCTCCTTATGTGCGTATTTTTATCTCTCTTTGTCTATTTTACGCTTCCTCCTCCTCCTCCTCTTCCTTCTCCTAATTTATCTCCTTTTCCTCCTCGTCGTATTCTTCCTCCACCACCACCTCCACCACCACCACCACCACCACCACCATCTCTTCCTCTTTTCTTTTCCTTTTCCTCCTCCTTCTCCCTCATTTTCTTTCTCATTTCGTCCACGCCATTTTCTTTCCAAATCTTCATTTTCGTGTTTGTCATTGTCTTGATACTCTTCCTGCTCTTTATCCATCTTTTATCATGTCCTTCTTCTCATCTTCCTCCTTCTCCTCTTCCTTCTGTTAATTACTTATCTTTTAAACGCTTTCCTAATTCTTCTTCGCATTAATCATCTCTTCTTCTTCCTCCTCCTTCGCTCCCTCGTCTTTCTCCAGCACTTTCCTTCAGTTCTCTTAGTTAACCTCATACGTTTCTATATTCTCATTTATCATCATGTCCTCTTCTTCCTCCTCCTTCTCCTCCTCTTCCTGTCCCTACCTGGCATGATCAAGGAGGTACAAAAGGACAATTAGCGAATCTACTTCTCGTCTAATTTCTTGCCACTCACAAAGCCATTTGCTCATCAGACTCAGACTCGCCACTCCTTGCTGCAAAAGATGGAGGTAATGCGAGCGTAAAGTGAACGTTGAGCCTTTGTTGCGAGCTTCTGGTAATGGTGGTGGTGGTGGTGGTGGTGGTGGTCGTGGTGGTCGTGGTGGTGGTGCCAATATTGTTCGTGTCTTTAATATATGTTGTGGTGAGAAGTTAGGTTTGTGTCTTCCTTTCTGTTTCTGTCTGTCTGCTTGTTTCTCTCTCTCTCTCTCTCTCTCTCTCTCTCTCCTCTCTCTCTCTCTCTCTCTCTCTCTCTCTCTCCAATATTGCGGTAAGTAGAAAGGACAGTAATTTTTCATTCTCCTCTCTCTCTCTCTCTCTCTCTCTCTCTCTCTCCTCTCTCTCTCTCCTCTCTCTCTCTCCTCTCTCTCTCTCTCTCTCTCTCTCTCTCTCTCTCGTTTCTTATTTCTCCAGCAGGAGTTGAGGATTAAAACTCTTCGCAGATTTAAGAAAGTATTACGGCAGAGCAGCTCCGTGGGGTTAGAAAGTCAGTCTCTCTCTCTCTCTCTCTCTCTCTCTCTCTCTCTCTCTCTCTCTCTCTCTCTCTCTCTCTCTCTCTCTCTCTCTCTCTCTCTCTCTCTACCCCGCGGTTAAAGCGAATCAAGCTGGGTCGCCTTAATCAACCAGTAAATATTTGTCAAGATGATTACCGCACTTAGCAATCTTCCCGCACCAGATCATTACCTTGCCTTGCCTCCACCTGCGCCTAATTAACCGCCTCGCGCCACATAATAATCGTTGCTGACGCTTCTACGGCGCATTTCCTCACCCACACCCACTCATCCACCCATCCATTCACGCACTTAGCCACCCCATTATGCACCTATTTACTCCCACACCCACCCATTCACTCACGCATACACACACGCAATTCCCCTCCTTACACCCAAACACACACAATTACTCACCCATTCATTCACGCCCACACATACACACACACGCACATGCACACACAGTAAGAGCGAGAGAGAGAGAGAGAGAGAGAGAGAGAGAGAGAGAGAGAGAGAGAGAGAGAGAGAGAGAGAGAGAGAGAGAGAGAGAGAGAGAGAGAGAGAGAGAGAGAGAGAGAGAGAGAGAGAGAGAGAGACTGTATCGTAATGAAAGCTTTACAAAATTTAACGACTTTTTCATCTCTTAATTTTTTTTTTGAGAGCATAATATTTTTCCTGGTCCTCTAACTCTTAGGTAAAATAGTTTCCCCAGAATTAACGTTTTGAGAATCAACTGCAGGCCACTCTCGAAAAAGGGAAAAAAAATTAATAGGTCTCAACTAAAAAATGTTTTCGATATCCTTGTAGTATATTTTTTCCATTTAGCATTTTTTTGATAGTGAATTTCTGTTTTCTATACTTCACAAGTCGTCCATTAACCTTAAATTGAATCTTTACATGGTTTATTTCAAGCGTACTCACTGATATAAAAGAAAAAGGAATATACAACAGGAAGTATTTTTATCGTTAACGTTACTTCTGTACTTTTATTTTAAGCAAACTGTTGCAAATAATAGTGCTGCATTCTTTAACAACTTACAACACTCACACACACACACACACACACACACACACACACACACACACACGCACACACACTCCCACAAGGACGCGTTTCTTTCTCTCGCTTTTACTTTTATCCCAGACACCACCACCACCACCACCACCACCACCACCACCCCTTCGTCATCTTCCACAACTCACACGCATCTCATTTTTTCGCAATCCCGGTTCTCGTCCCAACTCGCGGCGCCTCACTCCCTCATCTCGGCTTCCTCGCGTGTGACAGAGACGGCGCGCTCCTGACGAAGGAGCGCCTCTTGTGCTCTTCACGAAATGTCGAGGCAGCTTGCGGTAAAGTTCTGACCACGCATAATTGGTAAGGCGGCTGAAAACACGGGCAGGGGAATGACGGGCGGCGGGCGGACAGGCAGGCGAGCAGGACTGGTGGATGGGAGGATGGGAGGACGGGAGGGAGGATGGAACGACGGGAGGGCGTGAGGGAGGAAGGGAGGGTGGAAGGAGTGGGAGCGTTTGCAAACTACATTGTTGATTACAGCGTCCTAGTTTCCTTCTGTTTCCACAAGGCTGGCTAGCGGTGGAGGGGACACTGAGATGCGCGCGCGTGCGTGCGTGCATGTGTGTGTGTGTGTGTGTGTGTGTGTGTGTGTGTGTGTGTGTGTGTGTGTGTGTGTGTGTGTAAGCTCCTTCTCCACACGTATGTCTCATTTCTGCTTCTTCCTTTTATTACCTCCTCCTCCTCCTCCTCCTCCTCCTCCTCCTCCAGCTGCTCGTTTTCCTCTTCATCAAGCTGTCTCGCTTATTCCTCTTCATCGCTTTTCTTATAATTGTGGAGGGGGATCATCTGGTAATGGAAGCACGGCCGTGACGCAAGTCTTGTCTGTGTGTTTGATTCGTGCGTGCCTCGAGAACAACAACAGCAAGAACAAAAAAAAAACAAGGACTGGAAGTGTAACAGTGGCTGCTACAAGAATAATAACAGCAGAATTCGAGGGAAAGCAAGAACAGGAAGCAAAATAAAACAGATCATTGGAAAAACAAGAAAACAAAACTAAACGTTGAAAGAACAAGAAGAGGAAGACTAAAAAAGAATATCAAAACAACAATCAATAATTACACACACAAAAAAAAAAAAAAACCCAGACAATTCAGAACGACAAAAAATAAACCAACTCACACAAAACCTAAAACAAAAACAACAACAACAACAACAACAACAACAACAACAACAACAACAACAACAACCAGGCCATCCCTTTTCAGTAAATGCATAACTCGTTTCTGACTTAAACTCCCACACACATACACACACACACGACTGGAGACTTCGGGAATACCTGGAATCCGCCTCAATACGTGGGTTCCAAAGTCTCCTGGAATTGAGTGGAGTTGGCATACGACGTGCTGCAACTTAGAGTGAATGACCTTCATCTTACTTCTCAGTGGGATACGAGCCCTGGAGAGATGTTGACAAGTTGTGGGACTCGCTAATTATCCCGCAGTGGTTACGGAAAGGCAAACTCGAGCAAAGAAATGGCTGGGGATAACAAGGGTGGTGAGTCAGTGGCTGAGGAGGAAAATATGTATTGTATGATAGGTAGCGTGCAAATAATTGAGAAGAAAAAGGAAAATACGTGACAAATGCTGTATGACTGGCTGAAGAAAGGGATATTGTTTATTAAATGGTGAATAAATGGTTGAAAAAAAAGCTAAAACGTTAGATAAATGATGTATATTTCGTATATAATTAATTGAAAAAAGACAGAATGAATAGTAAATGGTGTATGAATGGCTGGGAAAAGGCTAAATGTGTGAGAATGTGTAAATGGCTGAGGAGAAAGGAAGTGTGTGATAAATACTGAATAAATGGCTGGGAAAAACAAAATGTGCAGCGGATGAAGATTTAACGACTGAGAAGGAAGGTGTGATAAATGATAAAGAGAAGAGAGGATAAAACTGCATGATAGATAGTAAAGAGATGACTGAGAGGAAGCAAAGCTGTGTCATGAAAAAAGAAAGTAAGGAAAATGTGTGAACACACACACACACACACACACACACACACACACACATACACACACACACACACACACACACACACACACACTGTAAAATAGATGACAGAGATAACTGAGATAACTAAACTGAAAAAAAAGAGAGAAAAGAAAGAGAAGCTATTTTTTTTTTTAACAAGAAGGAACAGGAACAACATGAAATTACAAATAATATAGAAAGAAGAAAAAAATTAACAACGAGAATTGGGAATAGCACCACCACCACCACCACCACCACCACCACCACCACCACCGTCACTTTGCAGGCATAATGGGGTCACCTGTTACACCTTGCTGCTTTATGATGGCTAACAAGGTCACGGCGAGCAACAAGCAAACACTTCCTACTGCAACACCTGACGAACACCTGCGGATGACACCTGCCTGACGGTCCTTAGCGCCGCACTTAACGAAGACAGGTGAATCACGTTAATTAATGGTAAGTAATGAAAAATAATACATTCTTAAATTAGAGGTTAAGTATTCCCAGTAAAAATGCACCTTAATTAGCGGGTCAGGTGTAAATTTTATCCCTTAATGAAGACGGAA
>NC_087188.1:8996234-9001234 GCF_035594125.1 Scylla paramamosain
AACGTGTGAGGTTTGTTTTCTTGTTTTATTTGATTTTATTTTCTTGTTTTATTTCTATTTCGTTTTATTTTTCAGTTTTGACTTTAGTTTGTCATGTTTTCAGTTTTTGCTTTATTTTGTTGCATCTTTTTTTACTGCTGTTGTGACCCAGTTCTGTGCACGCGCGTGGTGTGTGTGTGTGTGTGTGTGTGTGTGTGTGTGTGTGTGTGTGTGTGTGTCTGTGTGTGTGTGTGTGTGTGTGTGTGATTGATGTCATGTAGAAAGTAGTTTTTGTAAAAGTTTTATCAAATATCTTGCATTTTCCCCAGAAGAAATATTATGTAAACTATGTAACTTTACTTTTTTCAACTTTACCTTGTGTCGAGAATTGTATTTTTTTTTCCTATTTTCACGAAAACGACATAAGTTTACTTCTATACGAAAAATTTACTGAAACGTGAACGAAAAAAATCTTGCATTTCTTCCCATTTTTACCTACAATTTCTTTATCAACAAAATCAACAGCTCGTGCAAGAATAACCAAATATTTCTTCAACTTCAAAATCCCCTTTATTCTTTCGCAATCCTGCATTACCAATCCCTTTATCTGGAACTCCATCTCGGTGTGAGGAGGGAAAGGGATGAGGCGAAGGGGTGAGGTGAGAGGGGATGAGGCGTTAGGGGGGGTGGGTGAGGTAGGTGGAGGACCTTGATTACAGGTATTGAAGGACAGCCAGGTAGATGCCACTCACGCAATCACAGCGAAACGAAAGTGACGAGGGATTAGGTGTGTGTGTATGTGTGTCTGTTGATAATGTTGGTGCTGGTGGTGGTGGTAGTATTGTTGCTGTCGTTGTTAATAGTGTGGATGTTTTTCTCTCTGGTATTCGTTTCTTGTTCCTTGTAATGCTAGTACTTCAATTTCCTCCTACTCTGTTCTTTCTCTTTTTTTTTTTTCCCGTAGTAGTAGTAGTAGTAGTAGTAGTAGTAGTAGTAGTAGTAGTAGTAGTTGTTGTTGTTGTTGTTGTAGTGTTTGTTGTTGTTATTTGTTTATTTGCTTATTTTCTTGTTCTTGTTCTGGTTCTGGTTCTTGTTCTTGTTCTCCTTCTCTTTCTTCTTTTTCTTTTTCTTTCTTCTTCTTCTGCTTCTTCTTCTGCTTCTCCTTCAGTTCGTCATGTCTGGAGTAAGGAGGTAGTAAACAAGGCAACAGAGCGAAAGGCAAATGAGGTAAAGTTGACAAACCTTATTAGCAGAAGGAAAGATAGAGTCAACACACACACACACACACACACTCTCTCTCTCTCTCTCTCTCTCTCTCTCTCTCTCTCTCTCTCTCTCAAAATGGACACACAAGCCTTATCAGGAGCAGAACCAAAACTAGAGCAAACACACACACACACACACACACACACACACACACACACACACACACACACACACACACACACACACAAACACACACACCCTTCCCTACTAATTACCTTTTCTCAGGTGTGACAACCGAGAGTAATTAAGTCATGCAAATTGACAGGTACATTTTTCAAGGTCAGAACGAAGGTAATGATTAAAGGTAGACAGAGAGAGAGAGAGAGAGAGAGAGAGAGAGAGAGAGAGAGAGAGAGAGAGAGAGAGAGAGAGAGAGAGAGAGAGAGAGAGAGAGAGGTGAGAAGAGACACATTAATTAATTCCGTCCTCACCTGTAAAATCTCCCTATGTTATTCCATTAATTAACATTCATCTACAAGTCTAGTAATCGAGACGACCCACGCTGGATAATAACAGGCAGGTAAGTATAATAATAAGATAAACACGAATAGAAAAATAAACTGAAGCGAAGAGAAATAACAGGAAACTTCCCCTAAAAACTTCATTATGGATAAGTTGACAAAGGATAATAATAAAAATACACACGAATAGAAAGATAAACTGAAATAAAAAAGAAATTAACCGGTAACTAGTCAAGAAAAGTTCATTATGCATAAATTGACAAAAGTCCAATGTATAATACACTATACATTCATCTTTACTTCTTGGTATCGTAAAATTAACTCATTTTTACCTGCCTTACATTACAGAGGTAGGTAACTGACGGCTCCACCACGTATATCAGACGATTTTTTCACGACTACAATCTTTCACCTGGCCGTACCTCACCTGAGAATCATCACTAAACACGAGGGGGGAAGTATACGGTTATTATTTGATGGTTTTGTGATAGAAGTTAATGCTGGGGATCAGGTGATAAGTGTGTGTGTGTGTGTGTGTGTGTATTACTTTGGCCACTCACCCACGTTCCGGGAAAAGTGGCGTGCTGGCAAAGTTCAAACCAATAACACGAGCAATCATACTAATAACTCATTACGCATTCCACGCCCCGTACCTCTCTCTGTTGCGTCATTATGTTATTCAGCGAGGCGCAATGCACACAAGTAACACAGGCACTTCATCACAACTTTGCACCTTTGGTATTTTTAGCTTTGGTGACGTTGAATATCCTTAATCCATATTGATACTCTTCTATTACCTTAAATTTTCTATTAAGACATTAAGAAAGCAGATGTATTGAAAAAATAACATGTAGAATTTTTTAATATTTTAGCTCCACGTCAACTGTTCCTTTGTAAGGTTGAAAATAATCCGGAGTTTGCTTCATTGTTTGTCTGTATCGTGAGTGTGGAAGGTTGTGGGTGACTCATGCACGTGGGTGGCGTGGCGGTGCGTGGCTTAGTCTTGCGGGCGGCTGGCTGGTTCACAACAGGTGGGAGGCGCCTAATGAGACCGTAGGTGAGGTGGTTGTTACGATGATTAGTTCTAAACATAGACGCGCGTAACGAAGACGAAACGGAGCATGAAATGAGGAAAATGAAAGTCGTAACGAGTGAAAAATGAAGAACGCACTGAAGAGTATAAAGAAGTAAGAAAATGTACTTCTTATACTTTTAATATTTTTTAGTTACGAATTTCTTTGATATTCACCTATATTCTGTCTTTTTTACCTATAACCCTCCCTCCCACACACACACACACACCACTACCACCACCACCACCACCACCACCACTATCACCAAAACAAACCGGAAGACATCAAACACTAACCATTCCCGCAATAAACAACCTGAAAATAACACCTGGCTAAGACAAACACCCTGGCGCACGTGCAGAACCTCAGGCAAGGCACCACCAGGCGGACCTCGAGTGTTGCATCATTACCGCAGACCAGAGCCGCTAGGTAGCAATATCACCTCATTCCAATTTATGTGGATGGCCCTCAGATGGTGATACGTGACTCCCCCTCCCTCTCCCCATGAATATTTGAAGACACGCTGTAGCTACCCGTGTAATTCCAGCTTCGGGAAAATATTTATAAGCCAGCAAATATTACCTTCTGGGGCATCCGTAAGGTAGGGAATATTCAGAAGAGCGTGGTAGCGTGTCCTCTCTGTTCTTCCTGTATGTACCAGACTTATTCATGTATTAATTTTCAACATGGCACAGATGACCTGATAAATAATACAGGTTATACGAGTCTCAGTCCCTTCTCTCTGACTATACAGGGAATTCCGCTGCAAGTCCCCTCCGTCACTTTTGTAAATGTAACTTCAATTTGTATCCTCATTGCTGTATTCTGAGTCTAGGGTTTTACATGTAAATCAATTGTCTTTTCTTTTCTCTCTCTCTCTCTCTCTCTCTCTCTCTCTCTCTCTCTCTCTCTCTCTCTCTCTCTCTCTCTCTCTCTCTCTCTCTCTCTCTCTCTCTCTCTCTCTCTCTCTCTCTCTCTCTGTATATATACTGGAAGCTCCTATTTCAGTAACATCAAAGTTAATTTATCTTTTTATATTTTCTTTTCACTCTGTTTTCATTCTATCCACTTAAATATATCAAACTTCTTTTTTTACGTAATTTTCTGCTTACTTTTTCATTACTCTTTTCTATTTAGTTTCCGTTAAGTTTCTATTAAGTTTTTACTTTTTCTCTTTTCAACACTCTTCTATTTAGTTTCCATTTCATCTACTTAAACAAACCAAACTTCTCTTCCTCTGTCGACGCTTCCACTCCAGCCACCTCCATAAGCCACACTTCACTTTTTTAAGTGTGTGTGGGAGAGTCTATTTTAGAAGCTACAATGAGGGAGGCAGGAGTTTGCCGGGGGGATAATTACAAGTGTAGCGTCTAATGACAGAGCGTGGCCGGGCAGGTGACAGGTAAGACAGGTAAGGCAGGTAGCCCTTCACCTAATTAAAGGTTCCTGGGATCACGTAGCACTGAAGGAGAACGAGGCTCGTTTGATGGGCGGCAAGGCGTTGAGTGGCCGCCTTTTCTCCTCAGGTAAAGGGAGGGAAGGGAGGGAAGGGAAGGGAGGGAAAGGAGTGACAAGCTGTTCTGGACATGTTTTTCTTTTCCATTGCTCGTATTTTTGTTACAGGCGCGTCTCTTTTCTCTGAAGGACTTTGGTATTCACGTCAATCTCCAATTATTTTTTTTCTTTTGTGTGTGTGTGTGTGTGTGTGTGTGTGTGTGTGTGTGTGGGTGTGGGTGTGGGTGTGATTACTGTCTATTCTTGTTTGTTGTCGAGTTTCTTTCATCGTCTTACTCTTCTTTTTTTTTTTTTTCTGTTTATTGTCAATTCTTGTTTAGTGTCTTGCTACATTTACAGTAATTTTTTTTGTGTTGCTATCTTCGTTGTCTTGCATACTATCTTACTGTATATTTTCCTATATTACTGTCTTTACTATCCTTACAATCTATCCTGTCTTCCTATTTTGTTATCTTTACTATCGTTTATTTCCTTCATACTTTACAGCTTTTATATTTTTTTTCAATCGCATATTTGCTTTACTATCTCAATGTCTTACAATCTTACAGTCTTTGCTATCTTGCTCTCTCTAACCTCGTCTATTCTCGCTTAATATCATAACCTCTTACAGTCTTGCTGTGTTTGCTATCTTACAATCTTTACCACCGTCAATTACACTAGTTTCTTTTTCATTCTTGTCGTCACTTCGTTAATAATTGAACTTCAT
>NC_087188.1:9006234-9018734 GCF_035594125.1 Scylla paramamosain
CACGAGCAGTCCTTTCCTCTCACCCTGGCCGTGAAGTTAACTAATTTTATGGAGTTTATTAGTTAAGCAAATTTTGTTTTCCCAGCTCTTTTTTTTTCTTCACCTGTTTATTATTATTATTATTATTATTATTATTATTATTATTATTATTATTATTATTATTATTATTGCTGTTGTTGTTTTCTTGTTGTTGTATTCCTTTTTCTTTTTCTCTTCTTCTTCTTCTTCTTCTTCTTCTTCTTCTTTCTTTCTTTCATTCTATCTCTTTCTTTCTATTTACTTTTCTTTTTTCTTTTCTTTTTCTTTTTCTCCATCTTTCTTCCTTCCTTTCTTTCTCCTCCTCCTCCTCCTCCTCCTCCTCCTCCTCCTCCTTCTTCTTCTTCTTCTTCTTCTTCTTCATCTCCTTCTTCTGCTTCTGCTTCTTCTAATTCTTCTTCTTCCTCATATTTTCAAGGTTGGAATTAACAAAAGGTCACTGATCACCACTGGAATCAATAGCACCAGCCGGGTCAGCCTCGGGTTAAGATAATACTAAGCCATAAGGTCGAACTGCCCATGCCAGGAGTGATGAGTGGTGTCCTTAGTGGCCATTACATCCTAATGGCACTCGCTTCCTGCAGGTTTCCGATGCTCTCTCTCTCTCTCTCTCTCTCTCTCTCTCTCTCTCTCTCTCTCTCTGTCTCTGACGGTATGTATGTATGTATTGTATGTATATAAATGCATGTCTGCTTGCCTATCAGTCTGTCTGTCCGCCTGTCTGTCTGTCCGCCTGTCTGTCTGTCTGTCTGCCTGTCTCTCACGTCACCTTCACCCCTCCTTTCCCCCCCCCCCCCCCTCTCTCTCTCTCTCTCTCTCTCTCTCTCTCTCTCTCTCTCTCTCTCTCTCTCTGATTTATCTTAGTCTGGCGTGAACGAAAACAAATACAGGTCCTCACGTTCTAGGGCAGCCCAGTACTGGCGGGGAATCGCAGTAACACGGATTGCAATCTGGCTCAACGACATCATTAGCATATCAGTGCAGCGGTGTCCTTGGCTGCATCTGCCGTGAAAACAACGCACACGACGATGGAGAGAGAGAGAGAGAGAGAGAGAGAGAGAGAGAGAGAGAGAGAGAGAGAGAGAGAGAGAGAGAGAGAGAGAGAGAGAGGAAGTGAAAGGGAAAAAGAAAAGATTGAAGGTTGAAAACACTTAAATCCAAATCAACTTTGTATCATAATTCTCCAGTTTCTTTTCGTCTTTCTCTGCAATGTTCTTAGCGTACACAACTAAAGAAAAGCCCCTTGTTATCTTACATACACTTACGTTATTCAAAACTGACTCTTTCGTTACCTGTTAATTTATCTTTTAAATATCTAACACTCTTCTCTTTCATACATATTCAATACAACATCATACCTCGTACATTTCATCATTGTATTTCATTTTTCTTATTTTTCATCCCTTCCAGCGATTCGCATTACACCTGGCTTCCTTAATTGCCCAGGTAAACGAACCCACCTTTTCAAATACTTTTAAATACTTTTCTTTCATTTCAGGTTTCCTTTCTGACCGTTCTATTGCTGCTATGGTAGACGGTCACTGTTCTTCTCCTAGATCTATTAATAGCGGTGTTCCTCAAAGTTCTGTCCTATTGCCCACTCTCTTCCTATTATTCATCAATGATCTTCTAAACCAAACTTCTTGTCCTGTCCACTCCTACGCTGATGATACCACCCTGCATTTTTGCACGTCTTTTCGTAGAAGTAAACAGTTCACGCAGGGGAGCCACATAACGCCTGACCTCTGATCTCTCTAAAATTTCTGATGGGGGCAGAGCAAACTTAGTAATGTTCAATGCCTCAAAAACTCAATTCCTCCATCTATCAACTCGACACAACCTTTCAGGCAACTATCCCCTCTTCAGTGACACTCAACTATCCCTCACTTCTACACTGAGCGTCCTCGGTCTGTCCTTTTCTTATATTCTAAACTGGAAACTTCACATCTCATCTCTAGCTAAAACAGCTTCTATGAAGTTAGGTGTTCTGAGACGTCTCCACCACTTTTTCTCACCCCTCCCAACTGCTAACTCTGTACAAGGGCCTTATCCGTCCATGTATGGAGGATGCTTCACATGTCTGGGGGGGTTCCACTCATACCGCTCTTTTGGACAGGGTGGAATCGTCTCAACTCCTTTTCTCTAACTGACTGTCTTCAGCCTCTTTCTCATCGCCGCATTGTTGTATCTCTTGCTATCTTTTACCGCTATTTTCATGCTAATTGCTCTTATGATTTTGCTAATTGCATACCTCCCCTCCTCCTGCAGCCTTGCTGCACAAAACTTTCTTCTTTCTCTTACCCCTATTCTGTCCACTTTTCTAATGCAAGAGTTAACTAGTCATCTCAGTCATTCATCCCTTTCTCTGGTAAACTCTGAACTCCCTGCCTGCTTCTATATTTCCACCTTCCTATGACTTGAACTCCTTCAAGAGAGAGAGGTTTCAAGACACTTATCCTTCAATTTTTGACTACCGCTTCGGACCCTGTTCGGGGACCAGCACCTCAGTAGGCTTTTTTAAATTTTTTTATATTGGATTATTGTTGCCCTTGGCCGGTGTCTCTTCTACATAAAAAAAAAAAAAAATAAATAAATAAATAAATAAATAAAAAAGATAAAATAAAATAAATCTTCATATATTTCAACGTTTTTGCCCGTATCGGTACAGAAGTAACACCTGCTTCCTTTAATTGGCCAGGTAAACAGACGTACCTCTTCAGTTACCTCTAAATATTTACCTTTTATACAATTGCGTACTAACAAATCATACATCTTATATCTTTTTTCCCGTATTGGTACACATAAATAGCTCCTAGTTCTTTTAATTGCTCATGTGTATGGACATCCTACCTTCGCAGTCTTTCAGTTCCCCTTTATCCGTAACGTCCTCGCCTCCCTCACCTCCCTCACCTGACCTTGCCTTGCCTCGCCTTTCAACAGGTACACGTAAGCCAGCCAGGTAAGACGCGGTCACCTCAGCATGCAGGGACCAGAGAACGATTTACCTGTGGGGGTGTCACGAGTCACTTCAGGAGGCGCCAGTGACCGGGAGTGAAGCATCAAGAGAGACTATTTTAAGTTCACCTGTTAATGGTGTGAGTTTTTATAATGACAGAAGTTTTCATAGAATGTTTAATAATAATTAGACGTGAAGCATCAAGAGATTTTGAGTATACCTATTAATGATGTGAGTTTTGATAGAGAGGTTTTCATAGAGGTTTTGACAGACGTACAATGATATATGCGAGAGAGAGAGAGAGAGAGAGAGAAAAAAAAAACACGTTGGGAATGCAGAAATGATGGGAATTGAATGTAAATAGCACAAATGTGTGGTATAAATAATAACTAAGAGAGTAAATGTTTAAAGAACAAGATCACGGATGGACAGATGACTCTTATGCAAGAAAAAAAAAAAACACACTGGAAATGCAAAAATGGTAGGAAATGAGTGAAAACGATGCAAATGTGTGGTGTGAATAAGAAAGAAACAGGTAAATGCTTAAATATGAAGTGTATAGAGTGATGAAGGACAAGTACAGATAACACATGCGAGGATAACATGTTAGAAATGCAGAGATGATAGCAAAATGAGTGGAAACGATGGAAATGTGTGGTGTGGATAATAATGTTTGAATATTAAGAGCACGAACTGATAGACGATATTAATGCAAGGTAAACACGCCAGAAATATAGAAATGATGGGCAATGAGTGAACATAACGCACGTGTGAGGTATAAATAATGATTGAAATGGGTTTAACTATTAATAAATGTTTAACTATTAAGAGGATGGACTGAAAAGGACACGTAGAGTAATATATGCAAGGATATACGCGTTTAAAATAGCAGAAATTATGGGAAATGAGATAAAACAGCGTACACGTCAGTTATAAATAATATCAAAGCCAGTAAATGTTTAAATATCAAGAACTCGGAGACAGAATGGTTAGGCAAGCGAGAGAATTAAATTTTGAACACGCAGGAAATGAGCACGACGAGCAGGAATAAAATTATAAACACTTGGTCGTAAAACAAATGACATTAAAATGTTGCACGTGAATTTAAACGAAATAAATGAATAATTCTGCAAAATATAATAATAAAAAAAAAAAACCCTGAACAAACCCCCTAAAAAAAAATAAAAATAAATAAAAACAAACAAAACGTAGATAAAAAAAGTAAAACAAAAATGAGAATAGAAAAGAATAAACAAAAATTAAATAAAACAGAACACAACACACGAAAAAAAATATAAAATAAATTAAATAAAACTAGTGAAAAAAATAAATAGAGGAAAAGGGAAGCGAGTACAGGGGAAAAAAAAAGGACAAAAATTGAAGAATTCGTTGACTGACCTTTAGGAACGGTTGAGTAGGCCTGGGAGAACTTGTTTTATAGGCCGCTGAAAAAGGAAGGGAGAACTCTACTGACGGCTTCAAGAAGAGAGAGAGAGAGAGAGAGAGAGAGGAGAGAGAGAGAGAGAGAGAGAGGAGAGAGAGAGAGAGAGAGAGAGAGATTCACCGGCTACCTACAGTCTAACTAGACGCACTTTCTCTCTCTCTCTCTCTCTCTCTCTCTCTCTCTCTCTCTCTCTCTCTCTCTCTCTCTTTTAAAAAACCTACCCTCCATTACTATATAGGCAAGGGATAAAGGAGGGAAACAACCTTAAGTTATCGGGAAAAAACATCAACTAATAAACAAATAGATGACGAGGTAAGCAAATGGACAGGTAGATGGAGAGGGAACACTAGAAAGAAAAGGAAAATTACCACTAGAGATTTGTTTTCCAGTGAATAAGTGAGGAAAGGAATTGACGATAGAAAACGAGAGCGAGAGCAAGAGAGAGAGAGAGAGAGAGAGAGAGAGAGAGAGAGAGAGAGAGAGAGAGAGAGAGAGAGAGAGAGAGAGAGAGAGAGAGAGAGAGAGAGAGAGATTATACCGTACAAGTAACAGGATATTGAAAGAACACAAGGAGGAGGAGGAAGGGAACGAGGGAAGAAAGGAAAGAAGTAAGATAGGCAGGAAGGATAAAGAAAGGAGGTAGGAAAAACCAGAGATAAAAAGGAAGATGGAAAGGGAAGAAAGGAAATAGGAGAAGAAAGAGAGAGAGAGAGAGAGAGAGAGAGAGAGAGAGAGAGAGAGAGAGAGAGAGAGAGAGAGAGAGGAGAGAGAGAGAGAGAGGCCATTGGGTGTACGTGGATGAGTGGACTGGAATGAGTGGTGAGTGAGTGTGAGAGTGAGTGAGTGAGTGAGTGAGTGAGTGAGTGAGTTGTACAGCAGGTGGATTTCAAAGCAAGTAATGGGTGAACGTGGCCGAGTGTTAGAAAAGTGTATTAGTTTAGAGCCAAGTTTTAAAGGGAGCTGTTTGTGTCCACTTTCTCTATAAGCTCATTGAAAAAAAAAAAAAAAAAACACAAAGGGTATTACAGTCTATTTTTGTATTTGCCTTTTCATAATTTTTCGAATGGGGCGAGTTTAATTTATGTTCTTTAAATACCCTCTATTTTTATCTGTGTCTGTTTTCAATTGATATTCACAAGCGGAAGCAGAACGCATTGTTTTAAACCCCGCATAATATTTAGAGGCTGTCATACTGCTTACATTACTGTCAGATAAAGGAAAATAGTTTTAGATTCCACCCATTGTATATCTGATAATTATAACCTAAGTCCGGGAATATTGTTGCAGCGATATTAAATGCATTCCAAACCACTCAGATCCAATGCAGATGTTTATATTTTCATTCTAATATTATTCCATCCATTAAAGAAGTATTTCCTCCACTTTCACTCGGTCTTAATGACTCCGTGTGTTCCCTCATGGTGGCGCGGGGCTGAGGTAGGCTGTGTTGAGGAAGTCTGAGGTAGGAACACCTGAATGAATGTCTTGCTTGGGTGGAACGACAGGTTACGCTGATTAAAACACCTCTTCATCTGTAACTGGAATAGCACTTGTCTAAATAAGTGGGTGTGTTGGAGACAGGTAACGTTAGCTCAAAGTAAAATGGTGATTGTTTCAGCACCTGTTTAAATACTTAGTGTGGTGAATTGCCAGGCGACACTAAGATAATTTAATTTGTGCTTTGACACCTGTTAAGATACTTCGTGTGGAGGTCAAGATAACACTGCTTAATTAAAGCTAACTTCACCAGTGTCTGTATTAACACCTGTCTAAGTATTTGAGTTTAGAGACAGATCAAACGCTTAATTAATATGTGATTTCATTCAACTAGTTTTGCGTTGTGCTCTAGTTTATGCCTTCGAGAAGTGAACTTTTGTCTTGCAAATGTAAATAAAAAACAATAAAAGGCTACTGATTCGCACGTAGTAATATCACTTATGAATTCTTTAACACTGTACATCAATTTCTACACAAACAAAGAGTAAATCTTCGTGTTGTAAATGTAAATTGGAGAACAAGAGGACAAATGCGTTCGAAAGATTCGTTCTCTCCTGTGCCACGCAGGAGCAAGCTGGCTTTAAGTCGGCTTTAGAAAATCCCATTTGTGTCGCGCCAAAACTCCAGCAGCTTGGCGAGCGAGGCGTGCCCGGAACTGGCTCGTGTTTTCAGTGCTTCCTGCTCGCAGTGCTTGGGAGTCTGGGGAGCGCGGCGTCACCAGTAAGTGAGGGCTCGGGGTGACGTAGGAGGAAAGAGTGCGGATTACTGACTTGTTCTCCGTGTAACGAGATCTTCAAGAAGTATTTGGTCTTGTGCTCTTAAACCAGTGGCTCCCAAACTTTTTTCAGCTTGTTGTCCAGTTTAACATGCCACATTAATCGTGTTACCCCCCCTTCACAGAATGTTGTAAATAATTGATATGTATGGCTAAACTAAAACACTAGAGATATTTTCTTTTATTCATAGTGTTTGAAGATCTGACATCTCTAATCATTATCGTCAGTCAAGGAGAAGGATGGAAGTCGCATGCTTGAAGCTCAGGCCGTGTGGTCAGGGTTGCTGGAGTGACTGTCCTGAGGCATCCCTGTCAAAGTGCTCTTGGCTTGGCCACACACTCAGGTACATTTCAGTTCTTTTCTAATACTGTATAGTAGTTTTTAATGTTTATTGTTATTCAGTTTAGTTTTCAAACTGCTTAATTATAATGTATTTTACTTTACATCTTTACATACTAAAACTAAGTTAACATGAATTATAATTCCAGACACCGCAATGTTTCCTTGATTTCCAGAATTCTTCACTTTTTTCCATGACCCCGCCATTCTCCGCGAAAAAATTGTTATATTACTCCCAGTAGTTAATTTACCCCCAGTTTGCGAGCCACTGCCTTAAACACTTTGGCCTTTTCATAGGGGAATTTTCAAAGGCCACAGAGATGATAGATGAAGTCATTCCTATGTTACTTTTTTTTTTTTTCATTAATGAGCCAGAATTCTTGTCAAAACCACTCTCTCTCTCTCTCTCTCTCTCTCTCTCTCTGGCCCCTCCCTACCCCCTTAAATAATCACCCCCAATTTACTCCCAGTCACGCCCCCCCTCGCCCCTTTTCCTTAAGCTTTGGTACAAGAACACGAGATTATAATGCCCCTGAATAAATCTGTCCTATTTTTCCGACATTAAGTAACCAGTGGATGAGAGAGAGAGAGAGAGAGAGAGAGAGAGAGAGAGAGAGAGAGGAGAGAGAGAGAGAGAGAGGAGAGAGAGAGAGAGAGAGAGAGAGAGAGAGAGTTGATTTAGGTTGAAAAGAAAAACAGAGCGAGGGAAAATTAGAAAGAAAATAAGGAGCTCGAGCCAAATGGAATTGTTTAAGAAGAAAAAGAAGAAAAAGAAGAAGAAGAAGAATAAGAAGAAGAAGAAATAAATAAACAAATAAATAAGGAAAGAAAGAAAGAAAAAAAAGAAAAAAGAGTCAAGTAATAAATGAAGATACAAAAAAAAAAAAAATGAAATGAGTCATACAAACAAAACTTGTAGAAATAAAAATAAAATAAAAATAAATGAAAATAATAAGAAGAGGAAGAAACACGTGCAAAAAACCGGAAGTTAAGACGTAATGATGAAAAGCGAGGAAGGGAGGAATGCAGACTAAACTATAACAATTCTTTTACCTTTTCTTCTCGCTCATTAAGGCGCCATGGACTCCACACACACACACACACACACACACACAACACACACACACACACACACACACACACACAAACACACAACAGGAAGAACAAGATGATTCATTTCCCCTAATAAGCTCTTGAAGACCCCCCACTGATGCTAATTATGAGTTTACATCACATAAAAGCTTAAATCATGACTCATGGAAAACTGAATGCCCGCAGACTGTAAAGAAGAAACTTAAATATAAAACAATGAAGAAAAACACCTTATTTACCTCCCTTTTACTTCGCCTTCTCGCTTTTACCATGAACCTTTTAAGACGAATATTAAAAACAAACAAAACACGATCCACAACCACAGAGTTTCGGAACTTGTATCACCATAAAAAGCATCTTCAAATATACTCTTAATAGCTCAGTACTTTACTAGTGCACGCTGTGGGGGCCGTAGGAAGATTATGGCGGGTCTTACATCAGTATATTAAATGGATCATACAGGGAGAAAGAACAGGGAGGTAAAATCTCAGCCTCTTCCCTGCATTTACCTTTAAAATTGAGGTAGGTAATCTCTGCCGCTGAGCCAGTTTTTAAGATGGCGACGACTTTGTTGGGAGGGAAGGCAAAGGGAAAGAACGGGAGACTGGGGAGAGTGGATGTGGAAATGATGAGCACGGTGCAGAGAGAGAGAGAGAGAGAGAGAGAGAGAGAGAGAGAGAGAGAGAGAGAGAGAGAGAGAGAGAGAGAGAGAGAGAGAGAGAGAGAGAGAGAGAGAGAGAGAGAGAGAGAGAGAGAGAGAGAGAGAGAGAGAGAGAGAGAGAGAGAGACTGTGGTTTGGAATAATTAAGGTAAAACAGTCAATTCTCCAACAAAAAATATTAGTGAAACGAAATCCTAAAATGGAACACAAATCATGCGAGAAAATGCCATTGACTACATTACTCTGATTAAAAAAAATGAAAAAAGAAGCAAAAGAAACATAATCATACTTCAAAAGGAAAATTAACCCACTTTTCCTATCTTTCCCTTTCACATCTCGTAACTTTTTCCTTTCTTTTTCTCTTTTTTTCATTTCCATACAGCAAGTATGGTCCTTTTCCCTCGGTACCTTTGCTCTCTCTCTCTCTCTCTCTCTTTTTTTTTCATTGTCCCTTCGGCTTTGTCCGCAGAATTGGCACACTATTGGTGAATTAATTTCCTTTGTATCCTTTCAAGTCTCCTCGTAGCGGCAGTACTCGCCTTCTCTCCCGCCACCACTGTCGCGGAAGCTGTACTGAGTTGCACCTATTTCCTCGACCGTGAAATTCCATCCAAGGACTCATTTCCCCCCGCTTAAAATCTCTATTACTTTCACATTTAGCTTCTTTATGTTTCCCTCTGTGCTGCGTGGAATGGCTCCCTCCGCTCACCAAGATCTCGTAATGTCCACGCTTTATAATTCGCTTCTTAAACTCCCACGTGCACGCAGCGTCCGCGAACACAATTTAACAGTTTCTCTTTACCGATAGTCAATGATGCAAATTATTTCGAAGGTATTCTTGTGCATTATTCAATTACCGCTATCTCTTCCTATCAATATCCAGGAGAACGTGGTTTATTTAAAGTCTACGCTATTCTTTGGCTTTACTTTACGTACGCATGTTATTTATCCCTTTATCAATACCAAAGGCAGTGGGTACAATACACTGGCGGCAGCGCCCTGTGATAAATTGGTGGCAGCAGTGGGATACAAACCCTCCAGCCCACAAACCGTCCAAATGACACCAAAGAAGACAAACTAACAGTCTTGATGATATGAAAGAAGCAACAAAGGGGTAAAAAAAAAAAAAAAAAGAAGAGTCTAGAAGTATATATTACCATCATGGGAAGCGAAATGTACCCACAATCCCAAAGGACAGTAATATAAGGCCCAAAAAACAACATCTGCACTCCTTGCCAGCCGGACGCAATAACAGCAATAGCGGGTTATGACCAGAGGCGAGGCGGGGCCCGATGAGACGTGGTGGTGGTGACGGGAGATTAGTAGTGGTGGTGGGTGGTGGTGCGGATCATTGTTACTGAGGGGATGGTGGCTGCGAGCTGTGGTGAATGGTGGTGGTGGTGGTGATGGGATGGTGGTGGCGCGGACTCGAGTCGATATGGGAGTTTTGGAAGCAGCGAGGTGCTTTTGATTTACGTGTCTCCGGGTATTTCTTGGGATATACTTTTCTTCTTGGTGTTGTTGGAGGTGTTGGGTGGCGGTGGTGGTGGTGGTGAAGACACAATATGGTGGTTAAAGGACTTCGAGATGCTTTTGATTATTAGGGTTCGGATATATTTTGGGATTAACTTTCTCCTTAGTGGTGTTGCTTGGTATTTGTGGCAGTAGTTGTGGTGGTGGTGGTGGAGACTTCTGTTCCATTGGGTTTCTTTGGCCTCTGTGCCACGTTGATCTCCTTAAGGCAGCGACTCTTCCGCTTTCCTCATCACCATGAAACTCAAACTACACCTGCGTTTATGTTTTATTCTTTTATAGTGTCAACCGCAACACCTGACTATTTTCTATAAAAGAGGGCAAGGGAGGCAGGACTTTATCAAACCATTACGCACTCAGATCTCGGCACTAATATTGCAAAAAAAAAAAAAAAAAAAAAAAGAATTAATAAATAAAAAAATAGATAAATAAACATAAATAAATAAATAAATGAAAAAAATAAAATAAGATAAAAAAATAACAAAAATAAATAAATAAAAAAAGAGCAAAAATAAAAGCTGTGCCCTCATTTATAAATTGCAGAGAATCGGTCTCCATAATGAACACCATCATTACTCCCTGTAATGATCAGCACATTAAAATCTGCTCCAATGAAACAAAAAAATTATGTCTGTTTATATAATCGTAAATATTTAGTGTTCACTTTTTTGTCATTATCACCATTATCGCTTCAGTTGTCACTGAGAGACAACTTGAAGTTCTCTAAAAAAATAAAGTAAATGCAAGTGTATACTTAGTACTACCACGAGCATTTCTGACAGCAATTATCACTCAGTATGTCTATCATTATCATCATTATCACTCCAGTTTAGTCAATATGAAGCAACAAACTCAAAATCCTTTCAGTAATAAAATGAACACTATTAAAATTATATAATTACCACCATTATTTTTCGCGGCAATCATAATACAGCACATATACATTTTTTTTTTGCACTGTCACCATTGTCACTCCAGTTTTGTCAATCTGGAGCAACAAATTCAAAGTCCTTTCAGTAAAAAAGCAAACACTATTACATTCCACAATTAACACCATCATTTCCCACTACAATTCTCAAACCACAAAAAACCTGCAACACGGCAACAGATTTTGAGAACTTCCCGGACATCCTCAACCACACCCACTTTCGTTCTGACCTTTATTCTTGACCTGTGGCCGCGATCCTGACCTTCCTGGGCCTCACTATTTACCAGCCAGGCAGCGTGCGTCCAGACCCGCCTCAGGTAGCTATTAACTTTGTCTGTGTGTGTGTGTGTGTGTCTGTGTGTGTGTGTGTGTGTGTGTGTGTGTGTTTGTCCGTCTTTCCGTGACCAGCGACCACCATTTATTTCGAGTCTCTTGTCCCTACCGGATTTAATTTTCTTTTCATTAACTCTTTTCTTGTTTACTTATTTGAGTCTGTTCTCGTAAATTCTGTATATTTCCTGATTTACTTAATATGCTCTCTCTCTCTCTCTCTCTCTCTCTCTCTCTCTCTCTCTCTCTCTCTCTCTCTCTCTCTCTCTCTCTCTCTCTCTCTCTCTCTCTTCATGATTTATAGATGCTGGACTGTGATAATAAATGATTAAACTATGCGCCTTTCCTTTCATCCCCCCCTCTCTCTCTCGCTCTCTCTCTTTCTCTCATTCTCTCTCCTTCTCTCCCTCCTCCTCTATCTATGTGTGTAGTCAAATTTTACCGTAAATAGCACCTAAAAACACACACAATGTACCAAAAACGGTAACACAATCACTCCAACCTAATGAACTCTCTGAAAAAAAACCCCTTTCTGACTTCATATTTCTATCGATGAGTGAAACACGAGAAATGAGAGTTAAAAATTTCAATCAAGTTCTCCCGACACCGGATAATTCTTACAACTTAGTGAGGGACTGAACGAAGCGAGGGACGAGAGGAGAAAGAGAGGACGGAAGAGGCAAGGAGAGAGCGAGGGGAGGAGAGAGGTGAGGAGAGGGGAAACCATATGGATGCTGGGGAGAATATTGATAACATGGGAGAAAATGACTAGAGGAGGAGGAGGAGGAGGAGGAGGAGGAGGAGGAGGAGGAGGAGGAGTATGGTGGAAAGAAATGCTGGAGTGAAGAGACATATGGAGAGGAGATGAGTGTTGAGAAAATAAGTGTTGAGGAGGAGGAGGAGGAGCT
>NC_087188.1:9023734-9041234 GCF_035594125.1 Scylla paramamosain
TCTTTTTTTCATCATTACATTTCTGATCATAATATTATAAAAAAAGAAGTAGTTTTCTGTTAGAATTAGAAAATCCGTGTTTTCTTTATCTCATCATTGCATATCTCGCTTATTATAAAGAAAAAAAAAAAATGTATTGTATTAAATCTTTTCACTATTCACTCATTTATTCAGCACAAATTAAATTTTTCCTGCCGGACTCAAGTTTCTGTGCTTCATTAAGATACATCGATAATCACATTACTCACATCATTATACATCTTTCTCTTTTTAATCCTAATCACCAGACATTACTCAGATCATTATATCTTTCTCTTTTTTTAATCCCCATCACCAAACGTTACTCCCATCATTATATCCTTTCCCTCTTTTTTAAAATCTTTATCACCAACCTTCCTATGTTTTCCTGATCTGTACTGTTCGTTGTTTTCTTTTTCTTTCGACCTTGAATTATAACACACCGAAGACTCAGTAGTATAATTTTATATACTTTTCACACTACAGTTATCATTACTTTTTCTTTCGTTCGCTTTTGCTATTTCACCTCTCCTTCAGTCTATCAAGCTGTAATTACATGAGTTCCCCTTGAAATTTTCCCATTTCTATGTTCTTTTCCTTCCCTGATGCGTTTTCTTTATGTATTTTTATTTTATCGCCTCGCCTTTTCTCTTTCGCTTGCTTTCTCTAATTTTACGCTTCTTAAAATTCTTTCACCCTAAATCCCAGAGTCTTTGTATTTTCTTTACATTCACGTATTCATTATATGCAGGAAGATGCTCGCCTTTACTTCTTATATATGTCATCATTTTTCATATGCATATTTTCCTTCCCTCCTCTTTTCCCCTTTTCCTCTCCTTCACCTGCTTCAACTTCTATTCTGAATATTTGTTTTCCTAGTATTCCTTGCGCCAACTCACCTTTCCCTCTTCTCTTCCTTGTCCTCCTCTTCCTTCTAGCCTTAGTCCTCCTCCTTCTTCTCCTCCTTACTTCTAATCCTCTTTCCATCCTACTGTTCCTTGAGCCATCCAATCTTTACTTTTTCTCCTTCTCTTCCTCCTCTTCCTCGTTTTCATCCCTTTCCTCCTCCTTATTCTAGATCCGTTTCCTCTCTCTCACTATTCCTTACACCAAACCTTTACCTTTCATTCTCCTCCACACTCTCATTCTCTTCCTTTCGTTCATTCTTCGCAAGCAATGGCCTCACCTGCTCCCTCCCTCCCTTTCTCTTCCCTCTCCCTCCTTGCTTCCCGTGGTTAAGTGCAGCAATGTCTCAGCTCCAGGCGCGGCACTTTATCTCCCCTGAGGCACTGTGCCACGTCCTGTACAAGTAGGGTTGGCACTCATACCTGTCACGCCCAATATTAGCACCTGCGCCACTAAGGTAAGGTAACAGATGTATATTACTGTCTTTCCGCGAGTATTACTGGTGATATTTCCCGCGCGTCTGTAAGCAAGGAAGGGTAATGTTGGCTGGGACCAGAAACCGCGGTAATAGGGAATGTGTAAGCTTGTGCGAGTTGGTGTGTGTTGTGTGTTGGTGTGTGGTGGTGGTGTGCAAGATTTGTTTTGTGTGTGTATGTTGTGTAGTGTTTGTTGGTGTGTTGGTGGTGTGTGAGGTTTGTTTTGTATGTGTATGTTGTGTTGTGTGTGTTGGTGGCGTGCAAGATTTGTTTTATTATGTATGTTGTGTTGATCTTCGTCGAGTGGTCCTCTGTGCTTATTCACTAATCCTGTTTTTTGGTTCTTTCTACTTCTACTACTACTCTTCGTCCACCTTTGACTACTACTGCTCCTGCTACTTCTACTACTACTCTTCCATATACATAATTTTGTACTTTCTAGGCAGACCATTATCTTGGAGGAATTTACTGTGTGTGTGTATGTGTGTGTGTGTGTGTGTGTGTGTGTGTGTGTGTGTGTGTTCCCCTATTTTCTTCCTTCTCTGCTATCTTCTTTTCCTTATAAATTCCCTCTTTTTTTTTCATCTTTCTTTCTCCTTCCTTACACACACACACACATATATATATATATATATATATATATATATATATATATATATATATATATATATATATATATATATATATATATATATATATATATATATATATATATATATATATATATATATATATATATATATATATATATTCGTTTGACACCTCTCTCTCTCTCTCTCTCTCTCTCTCTCTCTCTCTCTCTCTCTCTCTCTTTGTGTGTGTGTGTGTGTGTGTGTGTGTGTGTGCTGAAAACCATAACACCACCACCCAAACTACACAGCAACTGTACTTCACCTGTAGCTTGAGTGTACGCGTGCTAACAACCCTTGGCAGTAATCAGGGCTAGTCAAACAGGATGCACAGGGAGAGAAGAGGGGGAGAGAGGAAGATGTTTGCAGACGTTTAGGTGGGGATCGGTTACTGTGTGGATGTGGACGTGGATGTGGTGGTAGTGGTGGTGGTGGTGGTCGACTCATCCGCTTCATCCACCATTTCGAAGCCCCGTGAATCTGAAGTAGTGGAGGTGGTTGTATCTTACCGCCCACCGACTGCCTTGAATTTGTAAGTGTCTGAATCTCCCGCCCGTGATGGAGAGGCGGGAGAGGCGAGGGAGAGGCAGGGAAAGACTAGGGAGAGGCAGGGGAGAGGCAGGGAGAGACTAGGGAGAGGCGTGGGAGAGGTAGGGAGAGGCGTGCGTGCTTTACTACCTAATGGTTCAGTTGAGAATGTAATGTGAATTATGACAGTGAGCGTGTGAGTGAGATAGCGATGAAATTAAAGTAAGTGTTCTATAGTTTGTTTCCTGTCACGTGATGGTGGACACTAAAAAACTAGAGAAAAATAGTTACCTTTGTCTTCCCCCCTCTTCCCCTTCTTCCTCCATCACCCCTTGGCCTCAATGTGCCTGACTGGATAGGATTCGATGACAGGATAATGGAAGGTTTGGTACACGCTGCAGTTCATTTGATAACCCTACCCTCTCCCTCTCTCCCCTCCCTACACGAGTCAATGCTCTGCTTCGCCGTAAAAAAGTAACTGCCTAAGAAATTCCGAAGACCTAACGGAGAACCGGCCTCAGATTGCCTTTACATACCAAGCTGTAGAACAAAAAAAAAAAAAAAAAAATAATGAAAACAATTGCACAGCTTCATACATTTTCTAGCGAGGAAAAGTTACTTCACACACACACACACACACACACACACACACACACACACACACACACACACACCTGACAGGTACTAATTACACAAACCTTACTCTAATGGTTAGCTCAATATGCAATTAGTGATATCTGACACTAATGAAGAGGCTTGCTGGTCCCTTCCAACTCCCCTTCTCTTCCCTTCTCTTCCCTTCCCTTCCCCTTCCCCTTCCCTCTCTTCCTCCCTATAATGATCTTTCCTCTTCCTTTCATCTTCCTACAATTGTCTCCCCTTTCTCAACAGAACCTCTTTTTCCTTTCCCTTCTTCTCTTCTCCTTTTACATTTCCCTTTTTTCCCTTTACTTTTTCGCCTACAACGTTTTACCTTTTCCTTTCCCTTCTAAAGCTCTATTATCCTTTCACTAAAAACAATTCTTCCCTTCCCTTCCTTCCTATAACTTATTTCTATCCTTCCCTTCTATAAGACTTTCCCCCTTCTCTTCCATTCTTCAACTCGCGTCCCTTCATTCTACCAACCTCCTACCCTTCTCTTTTGCAACGCCCTCAGTTCCTGCATTCTTTACCCTTTCCTTCTCTTCCACATCCCTTCTTTCCTTCTTCCTCAACTTCCCACAGCACGAACACCCTTCCTTTTCTTTTCCACCATACAACACCTACAGATTTCTTTCTTCCTTCGTTCCTTCCCGACCTTCCTTGTACATATTCCTGTCTCTTTCCCTCGTACAGGCCTTCCCCCTTTCTTGATCCTTTCCGTCCCTCTCACCTCAAATTTCCTTGCCTGCATTCCCCAAAATGGCTTCTCCTTTATGCTTTCCTCAGGCAATAATGTGACTTTTAAGGGCTATGTGTGATCTGCAAGCTATTTCACTTCATAAAAATTTTAATAACGCTGGGACGGCAAGGAAAGGACGAGTCTCGATTTTATTTTTTCCTTTTCTGGAAAGGCGTGTGATTTTCAAATAATTTTCCTTCCTTGAGCCTCACAAGAATTCAAGGTAAAAATAAAATATATATATACATGGTTTTGGAATCTGCCCCCATTTTTTTTCCAACTCAATTTCTTTCCACTTCAGTTTCTATGCTTTGAAATCTCCCCCTTTTTTATTTTTTTATGTCAAGTTCTTTTCATCTCATTTTCTACATGATTTGGATTCTGGTCATAGAAAACGGGTTGGTCATAGGTTCATGTAGTACACGAATCGTCATGTCGTAATTTCTAGTCCCAGGTCGTTGTCTGGGGTCATAGGTCGTAGGTTCAGAGATAAGGTCGTGAAATTAGGTCCTGTGTTGTAGTTTCAAATCGGAGGTCACATAATCAGGTCGCAAATTCGGAGATTCAGGTCGTAAGTTCGTAATTCAGGTCGTAAGTTCGTAATTCAGGTCGTAAGTTCATAATTCAGGTCGTAAGTTCGTAATTCAGGTTGTAAGTTCATAATTCAGGTCATAAGTTCGTAATTCAGGTCGTAAGTTCATATATTCAGGTCGTAAGTTCATAATTCAGCTCGTAAGTTCGTAATTCAGGTCGTAAGTTCGTAATTCAGGTTGTAAGTTCATAATTCAGGTCGTAAGTTCGTAATTCAGGTCGTAAGTTCGTAATTCAGGTCGTAAGTTCGTTATTCAGGTCGTAAGTTCATAATTCAGGTCGTAAGTTCGTAATTCAGGTCGTAAGTTCGTAATTCAGGTCGTAAGTTCGTAATTCAGGTCGTAAGTTCCTAATTCAGGTCGTAGGTTCGTAATTCAGGTCGTAAGTTCGTAATTCAGGTCGTAAGTTCGTAATTCAGGTCGTAAGTTCATAAATTCAGATCGTAAGTTCGTAATTCAGGTCGTAAGTTCGTAGATTCCGCTCGTAAGTTCGTTATTCAGGTTGTAAGTTCATAAATTCAGGTCGTAAGTTCCTAATTCAGGTCGTAAGTTCATATATTCAGGTCGTAAGTTCGTAATTCAGGTCGTAAGTTCGTAATTCAGGTCGTAAGTTCGTAATTCAGGTCGTAAGTTCATTATTCAGGTCGTAAGTTCATAATTCAGGTCGTAAGTTCGTAATTCAGGTCGTAAGTTCGTTATTCGGGTCGTAAGTTCGTAATTCAGGTCGTAAGTTCCTAATTCAGGTCGTAAGTTCGTAATTCAGGTCGTAAGTTCCTAATTCAGGTCGTAAGTTCATAATTCAGTTCGTAAGTTCATATATTCAGGTCGTAAGTTCGTAATTCAGGTCGTAAGTTCCTAATTCAGGTCGGTAAGTTCGTAATTCAGGTCGCAAGTTCATAATTCAGGTCGTAGGTTCGTAATTCAGGTCGTAAGTTCGTAATTCGGATCGCAAGTCACAAATTTGAGTCGTACGTTTAGAAATTAAGATCGTAAAAAGCGTGCTGGTCGTAGGAAGCGTGTTGGAATTAGTCTCCTTAAATTGTTTTTTTTTATTTATTTTTTTATTTTTTTAGCCCTAAATGATTAAATAGTTTTTTTTCTCTCTCTCTGAAGTCAATCGCTATTTTCTCTAACTATACGAGTTGGGCCTGCGCTCTAATTAAACAGAGGTACTTCCATAAATAGTAGATGTAATTAGAAAAGCTCTTTTGTAATCGTACTAATTGATATTGTTAATTATTTCCACTGATAATTATTTCTATCTTCGCAATACAGTCTATTCTTTAACGCTTTCCATTATTTCTCTTCTTTGTAACACTTTTCTTTATAACTTCACGAATAAAATAAAATAAAATTATAATTGGTGTAAAATATAGACATAAAATAACAAGGATCAGTTATGTAATTAGAGAAAATTCTTAGAAGATTCCAACACCGTAAAGAAAATAATTAGCTTGAGAGAGAGAGAGAGAGAGAGAGAGAGAGAGAGAGAGAGAGAGAGAGAGAGAGAGAGAGAGAGAGAGAGAGAGAGAGAGATGCAACAAAACAAAATCAACCATAAAATCTTCATCTACACACACACACACACACACACGCACACACACACACACACACACACACACACCGATTGAAACTCCCTGAGCGTTTAACTTAGCTAAATCACCAGCAGTCGATAGGGCAGAGTTTCTCCCAATAATCGGTGACTGCATGGGAGAGAGAGGGAGTGAGAGTGAGAGTGAAGGGGGCAACGGGGTGGCGGTAGCTCTGGTAACACTGGCGAGGCTCAGTTAACGCCGCTCGTGCTTAATTGAGCTAAATATTTTGAACTGATGTGAGTCTTATTGGTGTGTTTTGGTATTTTTTTGTGTTCTTTTGTGGCGGTATTTTTGTTTATTGTTTGTTTGTTTGGTTGGTTTTTGGTTAGTTGGTTGTTGTTGTTGTTGTTGTTGTTGTTGTTGTTATTGTTGTTGTTGTTACCGAAGAACGCAAGAAAAGGCCTATAAATGGTAGTCTCTGTTGTTGTTGTTGTTGTTGTTGTTGTTGTTGTTGCGAAAGAAAACAAGAATATAAGAACGTAAATAAAGGAAGCTGCAAATAATAAAAGACCTGTAGATGTCAGTCAGTGTTGTTGTTGTTATTGTTGTTATTTTTGTTGTTGTTGCTATCTATGCTCCAATACATAATGCCATACCTACTTTCCATAACTGAATTTTTACAGCCCACATATATATACAAGAATTTTTTGCATTTTACCGCCGCTCAAACATTCAAACATTTCACATAACCTGGGGATTTTGCTCTGGTATATTGCAGGTCTTGCTGACACGCATATTGCCATCACTGCTGCTCCTGCCGTCTATAAAACCCATGCATAACCCGTTGAGATTCTATATAAATCCCATACGCTATCAGAGGCGTATATATTTTTCAACCTTTCATATCACGCGAGAAAGTATAAGCCTTTGCAACGGTACGCTTGGAAACCACATAGCCCGAGCTCCCTACGCCTTTCCCCCCTTAAAAATAAGCCACATATTCTCTTTCCCTACCCTTTCCCCTTCTAAAAATAAAGAAAAAGAGGAAGAAAAAAGAAAATATCAATGTCTACATATCACCGCTACACTATCACACTATCACACGTACCTTCGTCCTCACCTCGCATCTATAATGAGACGCTGTACCTGGCAGGCGTAACAAGCTTCACGTAAGGACATCTTGTGGGTAAGTGACGGGCAGACGGGACGTGACGAGTGGGATAAAGTGAACGATCAGGCAAAATTTGGGAAAAAAAGAAATGTAAATAGGAAAAATTAGCGACGGGAGAGTATGGTCACAGAGAACTGGGGGAAAAAGTGATGGGGAAAAAAGATCATGCAGAACAGACGCAAAGTGGTGGCACAGAGTACGGACATGCAAAATAGGGAAAAAAGTAACGGGAAAGAGAGAGAGATCATGCATAATTTGGAAAGGAGTTACGGGAGAAGCAAAGTTCATGCAAAAGTATAAAAAAAAAAAAAAAAAAACTGGGAGAGGATACGATTCTGCAAAACTGAGGAAAAAAAGAGATGGGGAAGAAAGTATCAAACAAAATTAGGAAAAGACGTAAAAAAAAAAAATAAAAAAAATCATACATAAATACGAAAAAAAGTGATGAGAGAGGAAAAATCATGCAAAAATAGGAAAAGCAAGGGGCGGAAGTGACGGAGAGGATACGGTCATCCAAAATAAAGGTAGCAAGAGAGTGACGGACATAACATATGGGTGGATTAATTTAGCGTTACTGTCTGTCATCAAGCGGTGTTAAAATACAGGATTAAAAACAAATACATGAGCGGTGTGACGGGCAGGTGTGTGGATGGGTTACATTATTAGTATTTGAGTGAGTGATGGTTATTTGGGGCCATTTCCTCCAGCGTGCTTAAAGAGAGAGAGAGGGAGAGAGAGAGAGAGAGAGAGAGAGAGAGAGAGAGAGAGAGAGAGAGAGAGAGAGAGAGAGAGAGAGAGAGAGAGAGAGAGAGAGAGAGAGAGAGAGAGAGAGAGAGAGAGAGAGAGAGAGACATACACAAGCTCCATTCACTCACACACACAGAAACGACAATGGCAACACTTCCAATGAATAATCAATAAACAGTCGTAAAAAAATAACTGATCTTTGGCCCTTTTCTTTAGGACCAAGAGATTTTTTTTAATAGATCACCACGTTAGCATGAGCAAAGCCACTCAGCCAGTCACTTCTACCAATCACTCGCCTTCCCTCACCTGAACCACCTGTGATCATCCCTCGTGTCTCGCCGTCTACTGCCACTAACATCTATACTACTAGTGAGTGAATCTAACCACTGGCTGTCCTTTGCGTGCTGAGAGGCGCTCGAAGGTACTAGACGGCAGATCCAGAGAGACAGGGAGTTAGGTGCAAAAATGAGATCAAAGCTGTGTTGATGAGCCACTAATGAGGGAGAGGTCGAGGAAGTTCCAGTACTATTGAGTGTTCTTTACGTGTGAGCTTCTAATGAGGTGGATATGTCAGAACACGAGGTTTGTTTTTTACGCTCTCTATCTTTCTGTGTGTGTTTCGTGTTTTCGGAGACTCGTATTTGTTTTCTTACAGTATTAGAAAGAGAAGGAAGTGTTTGTGGCTTCCTCTCACTAGACATGGATGAATTTTACGTTTTCTTTTTCTGTCACGACTTCTTGAGATATCATGTTCCTTTTGTGTTTGCCTTCTGCTTTCCGAGACTCGCAATTGCTTCTTTATAGCAGTGACATTAGAGGGAAAAGGACGTGTTTGTTGCTTTCTTACAGTGCACGTGGGCAGTCATTGCGTTTTCTCCGTATTGATTTCTTGAGATATTACTTTCCTTTCGTGTTTGCCTTCTGCATTCTGAGACGCGTTAATTTTTTTCATCATAATAGTGATATAAAAAGGAAAAGGAAGTGTTTGTGGCTTCCTCTCAGTGCGCTTGGATGCTTTTTGCGTTTTCTTTGTCGTGATTTCTTGAGATAATGTGAGTGTGTTTTGTGTTTGCCTCATATTTCCAAGATGCTTACAATTGTTTCTTTATCGAAGTGACATCAGAAGAAAAAAGAAGTGTTTGTGGCCTTCTCTCAGTGTACATGGGCAGTTTTCTTGCTTTCTTTTTACATCGTGATTTCATTTGGGATATTAAAAGTTTCTCGTGTTTAGATTTTGCCTCCTGAGACTCGAAATCCTTACAGTAGTAGTGCTGGAACGAGAAGCGAGTATTTGTGGCTTTCAGGATGCTCCAAATGTATCTAGTATTCAAAACATCCAAGAATAAAGAATAAAGATTACTTAACATTCCTTATCCCAAACAGAAGAGGCAATAATAACAACAAAAACATGAGGAGTAATACGGTGGAAAGGAATTACTGAGAGGCAGCAGGAAGGGGAACTAATGAGGTGGGAGGAATGATATAACGAGAAGTTTAAATATAAGAAAAAGACAATTGATGGCTCGGGGATGAAGACGGAGAAGAGAGAAAAGTGGTAAGAGGAGAGGCGTGCAGGAGAATAAAGGGGAATAAGATGTATGAATGACTAAAGATATTTTAAAAGAAATGAAACAAGGTGTTAACAGAGAGAGAGAGAGAGAGAGAGAGAGAGAGAGAGAGAGAGAGAGAGAGAGAGAGAGAGAGAGAGAGAGAGAGAGAGAGAGAGAGAGAGAGAGAGAGAGAGAGAGAGAGAGAGAGAGAGAGAGAGAGAGCCGACGGACAGAAACAGACAAAATAAATGACTATTTCAAAAGCAAAACAAACTTAGAAAGGTGAAAAGGAGCGGCATTATGAAAAGAAAATGGAACAAAGAAAATATGAAAAAAGCTGAAAGCAACAGGAAATAACGAAGGCATAACGTGAAAAAGAATATGGGAAAGTATTTTTCTCGCAAACAAAACATTTTCACAATATTCCTGGCATGTAGTGGGAAAGTGAAAATAATAAAGGTTTTGAAACGAAAGAGAAACATTACCTCATTATGACAAAATGAAAAGCAGATTCACCCTTCCCTTTTCTCCCTGCAAAAGAAAAGGAAATCTTTCTGGTATGAACAACAGTGAAAAAAATAATGAGGCTTTAAATCTATTTTTATAAAGTAAGAAAATGTTATACCACAGGTCTCTTTCTAATATGAAAATGTAATAACTGATGGACAAACGCAACCATTCCCACGTCGCAGCGAGGCGGCGCCATTCCAAGCCACTGACATGGGATGAACATAATTTCACAGGAAAACCTTGTGCCATATAATAAAATGCATTTTTAAGGAAAGAAAGGGATTGTTATAATTTTTCCAATAGATATTTCAGTTATATTAAAGTAGTATCTTGTTCATCTTTCAGAATAAAATTTTTTGGTGCCAGTAATGGGAAAAAGTAACTAAATTATTTTTTTCCAAGGAAGTTTTGCAGTATTAAAGAAGGAATCCATACATAGCAATATAAAATCAAAGGGCATACAAAGCTATCCTGACATCACAAACAATGCGGTGCTTAGAGAACAAGACCTATTCATGGAAATATGAACAAGCTCTTCCGTGCGCTATTCTGTTTAAATTTCCGCCAGTCGTTCCTCTGAGCGCTTCTCCTCATTGTGATGTTTGGAAAGCCTTGATGCTGATCGATACTCGTCAATCTTTCTCCTTCAGTGCAAAGAATGGCTTATTGTATTTCAAAAGGCTTCCGGAAACAAATATTTTGACCTTTTTGTAGTAGCGGCAAAAAAGAGAGAGAAAAAAAAATATATAGATAAATAAATGAATACATATATAAAATAAAATACGTAAATAAAAAAAACTATTAAATTATAAGAAAACAAATAAATAAGATGAAATTACCTAAATAAAAAAATAAAACGAATAGATAAAAATGAAAATAAGCAAAAGAAAATAAATAGAAATATAAGTTTTAGGCAAACACACACACAAACACACACACACACACACACACACACACACACACACACACACACCTCTTAGCACAACTGGACTTGCGATTAGACAGAAAAAAAAAAAAACCTTGGCGCTCCCACCCTCTCCCCCCAAAAAATAGGTCCTGTGAACTTAAAGGAGGAAGTTTTGCAGCAGGATAATCTGTCTGCATTCCCGTCAGTCATTTTTGTAAGCGGTGCGCGGCTCTTTGATGGCAGGAGAGCTCTGTCTGGATGCCCGCGAATTTTTTCCCTTTTTCATAAGCGATGGGCTGTTGAGTAAAAATTTATTCACGATTATACGAAGGTAGAAATTTGAGATTAATTATGATGATAAGAACGATGAAGAAGAGGAGGAAGCATCTCGTGACGATGAAGTATACGACGAGGAGGAGCAGGGGGAGGAAGAGGAACGAGAGGGGAGAGAGAGAGAAATGGCCGCACGAGTCTGGAGGAATATGGAATTACGAACGCAGGAATTATTCTTATGGAAGAGGATGCGGTGAGAGGCAAGACAGATAACATCGCAGACAAACACCAGGTCAATATATGATGATAGGAAAAAAAAGATAGGATCGAAGGAAATAGGATGGGGAGGTGGAGGAGGAGTAAAGTGGTGATGGTGGTGGTCGAGGCGGAGGCGGCTGGGCCAGGCTGAGTCGAGACCATCGTCAGTGTCCGCCTGACTTCCGTGGAGGGAAGACGTATCGTTCCTGAGCTCCAAGTGTTGGCGCCCTTCAAACCTCCCTTCCTGGCCCGCACCGCCTCCTGCCATGACCGCACCAGAGTACGTGAAGAACAAGCGGCCGAGTGTGTGGCTCCCGAGACAACTTGCCGTGCTCGTAACGCACTAACTAGCAAACTTGGAACTTCTTTCGACCGCCTCTTGTAAAACTCGCAAAGAACAGTGAGGATAAGAACCACGACATAATACACTCCTCAGAAACTCGTCAATTTAACCCTGAAACTAAACATAGAAACCCGCCGCCCTTAGGCATCAGCAAACGCTTCGCTTCTCTTTTTCCCTCCGTCAGGACGCTGAAGGAGGGAGAGGAGAGCACTGAAGGAAGAAAGAAGGTGTCAGTCAGTGTTAAAGGGTCCAGTATCACCTCCACATCCGCCTCTTTCTGCTACACAGTTCCTCCTTATCCCGTCACCCCTTCACGCCCCAGTCACAAGACAGCAGGACAGGAAGCGGGGTGAGTAAAAAGTTACTTTGCTCTCTCACCGCCGCCAAACTTTCCTGAGTCGCGAGTCACACCAAACATTATTTTCCCTCAAGATTTCTTTGCCCTCATTGAAATTTCATACTTGGACATTCCCTGGCTCCTGTTTTCTTTATTTTTTCTTCGCTATTTTTTTTCTATCGTCACTCAAGTTCACTGTTTTTTTTAATATACCTTAATTTTCGATCCGGTTATAAAATATTCACGTAACGGTTGATTATTGTTTTTTTGTTGTATTTCATAAACTTTTCTTCATTACCTTATAAGTCACCAGGTGTTGGTATTCGAGATTACAGGTGAGAAATGAGGTGGGAACAGACGAGTGGGATTCACGGCAGAACCTAAATATTTAATCCCTTCCGAAGATTAGTTTTTAGAGGAGAGTTGAAGATTTACCCAAAAGTCTTCCTACTAATCCACATTTCGTCCATTAACAAATGCTTAAGTTTACACAACCTCCGCCAAACTTTTATATATAACCTTATTTATTTATTTTTTTTTGAGGAAAAGAATTAGATGTTTGGTTGTTTTCTGTTTCTATCAATCTATCTATTTATCAATCCGTCTATCTATCTATCTATCATTAATTATTTACGTATCTGCATCTATAGCGTATCCATGTACCAGTCTATCTATCTTTATATTTTCGTAGTAAGTGTCTCTGTATCTATCTATCTGTCTGTCTGTATATCAACCAACCAGTCCATCTACATATATTAGTATCTACCAATTCACCTCCATCTCTATATATTAATTAGTCTGCCGTAATACGATTCAAGTACGCTATAAGGCTTCTGAACCTCCTTTGGCGTCAATCGAAGCCACTTTAACCTGCTCTCATTGTTGCCTCGGGGGATGGAGTGGCGCACGAGGCTCTGCTAAGAATTCTGTAGTAACCTGAAGCTTGGAAAAAAAAAATAGCTGCCAATTCAAAACTCTGCGTAAGAAAGTAAACCAGAGAATGTCAGGCTGTGTAAGGCTGCGAAGAATGAATTGTTGGTGGGGTTACGTACAGTTAAATTTCGATTATTATTTAGTTAAAGATTCCTTTCATCATTCCTTCCCTACTGCTTCTTAACTTCTTCTCGACTTAAGAATTAATTTTGTTTTTCACTTCTCATTCTTTTTTTCTTTCGTGCGTTCCTCTTTTGCTGCTTTTGTCTAATAATTCCTCTTGTTATTATGCTTTTCTTTTAATTTCATTCTTTCCTTTCCTCCTCCATTTCGTTTCCTTTTATTTTGATTTAGTCACTAAGGTGTTATGAGTTTCATCGTCCAAGTAATACACAATATAAGAAGAGAAAGAGGCGGAGGCGGAGGCGGAGGAGGAGGAGGAGGAGGAGGAGGAGGAGGAGGAGAGAAGACAGGGATTTGTACAGATTCAATATTTCTTAAGATTCTCCAAAGTCTCTCTCTTTTCTTGGTTGGGTTCTTTGTTTAATTTCTCAGTGCCGTTCCCTTTGTTCTTTCATTATTGTCCTTGTATACTCTGAAATATTTTGCCCTATATTTTTTTCTCACCGGAGCTCTTCAAGGTGGATTTTATTTTTGGCATCTGGAAAACTGGAAAATTTACGTTTTTTATTTAACTTCAAATCAACTTTTTTATTTATTTTTTTATTGGGAAATGATGTTTTTTTTTCCCCTTCCATATTTGACGATTTTCGAATCCTCTTGAAACATTAAAGCACCATGTGACACAATTATTACAACGTCATTCAGTTAATCGGCCAATTTAGAAAAAAAAAACAAAACTATTATCACAGGGACGGATTATCATTATGAGCTTGACTTTTTGTGGATTTAATGGATTTTGAAGCGGCCGATCCTCTCATACCTTGTCACGTCCATGGCATGCTATGTATAATGAAGGAGCCTCACCTGCCCTCCACCGCAATCCCCATACATTATTTACACACGAGGCAGGAAATGAAGTAAACCGCTTATTTCAACGTGTGAAATAATTTCTACACTCTGCCAACTCATAAAAACGGACAGAAATAGAATGGAATCATCGCGGCCTCACAACAGCAGCGGCGGGAGGGTTCACTCGGAGCTTCAAGGGAATGAAAACTGCACTGAATTTACGTGGCTGAGTCTGTATGGCGGTGTGGTGAAGGCAAGCCTCTCCATTAACGACCCTGCTTTCACTGCTACCTCGACAACTGGGGGTCCTTAACGGTGGGGGTCCTTACGGGGGGATTCTAACAGTCCTTACGGTTCTTTCTATATTTACGACGCTTCCCTATTATCGGCGGGACTTTCAATAACACGTGCAGCACCACTGGTAGCGACGGCTGACGGCTCAAAGCTCTGCAGTAATTCTTATACCAGACGAATCCCGGGTTGTAAGTGGTGGGGGCTGTGAGAGCTGCGGTACAGGTGGGTACGTGTGTGTGTGTGTGTGTGTGTGTGTGTGTGTGTGTGAAGAGAAGAGAGAGGTAGGAAGATTGACAAGGTACTGCGTGTGAATGTTAGTGTAGATGAGTTAGGGAGTTATGTCAGGTTTTCCTCCTCCTCCTCCTCCTCCTCCTCCTCCTCCTCCTTCTGCTCCTCCTCCTCCTCCTCCTTTACCTTCTTCTTTTCTTCCTCTTCCTTATCATCAGCCTCCATGATTTCAACTGCACTTCCTATCTCAGCCAGTCTATTCAGTCGTATCAAAGAAAACTTCAAGTCTCACCGCCTATTTGTCTTGCCTTTGTTCACTTATACTAAATCGCCTTCTTTGTTGAAACCGTCCATCCATCATCTATTCGGCACGTTTCATGTCCTGCGCATGTCCACTCTAAGCTGTACATAAATTGATTTCCAAGTACACTGTAATGCACAGGTATGCGGTAAGTATCGGGAAAGAGTGGCACAGATGAGTTTCGACTTTAATTGAAGTTTTAGGGCGCATCAGTCTTCGTCATCATCGTGTACTTACCTGCACCGTAGTGGCGGGCCGTAGCTTCCAATTACGGCGCAGGTGAGGAGCAGGTATGACACTGGCGAAAAGGAAGGTTGGCATCATTAAAAATTACGTTCGGGGAGGCGATAAAAAAACACCAATTTTCAGAATGGTGTAAGTCTTTCCCTCCCCGGCGTTCCTTCCCTCCCCGCAGCCCAGGCCATGATTAATAGCTTAAGTCCGGGTTATCAGGCTGTAATGGAAAACACATATGTCTTCTTTTCACTGCCGCACGTGCCATCTCTTGCCTGCGAGGGTTTAACGCCACTCAACAACAGGGAGAGGCGAGAATGAACGATATCTCAAGGCGGCTCCCTCTCCTGCGGTGATAGTGGAGCCATAATGAAGTGTATAGATTCTTAGCCTGGTTCACGAATCTCACGCCAAACACTGCGCGTCGTCCGTGATCGATATTTCATGCTACAAAAGGTACTTCGAAGCTTTTCTTCTCTCAATGGCGCTATAGTGAAGAGTACAACGTTCTTATCCCAAATTGAAATCTACTTCCACGATACATATTTCAAGCTACAAACGATGCTTAAAATCCTTTCCTTTTTTTTTTTCAGTGGCGCCAGTAAAGTGCATAATATTCTTGTCCCAAACTGAAATAGAAGTATTATACAGCCACGACTGATATTTCTTGTTACAAATGTTAAAAAAAAAAGAAAATTTCCTCTCTTGGTAGCGAATTGATAATGCATCTCTCTTGTCCAAAGCAAGACCTCAAACTCGTGCTGCAATGGACGTGAGGCGTGTTCACAGTTCACATTCTTCCTCCATGTATATTTCAAGTTACATACAACATTTTTTTTTTTTTTTGTGCGTGTGCAAGAAGAGAGAGAGAGAGAGAGAGAGAGAGAGAGAGAGAGAGAGAGAGAGAGAGAGAGAGAGAGAGAGAGAGAGAGAGAGATCATTCCTAGAGCAACAATCAAGCCCACACCCTCCTTGTCCAAACCGAAACTCTCACACCAAACATTGTAATTCCCCGACAGATGCTTCACGGGACATAATCAAGGTGCATAATGGTTCGTAACTTTGAGTACTATTTCACGACGCGAGGGGAATTTAAGTATCACGAAATGTCGTTTTTCATTTGGTTTCGCTTCGTCTCTTTTTTTTTAAGAGTTATACGTAATGTTCAGTGAGAAAATATTCCTACTTTTACGTACTATTTCAGATTATAAGTGGTGTTTAAGTGCGCGTTATGTATCTTTTTTTTGTATCTTTTCTCTAAATGTTCTTTTACAACCAGGGTAAATAAGAGCAAAAATTACCTATAGTCCTGTTTGGAAGCAATCATGAGTGGAATTTCAGTGCATACAACGTGGTTTTCATATTTCTTCGTTGCGTTCATTACGGTTCCAGCCACACGGTTCCTGGCGAGGGGAAATCAAAGGTAGCCAGCGAGCTTCCCCTCAAATCAGTATCACCGCACAAGCGTCCTTCATAATTCACGCCAAGATGGATCTAAAACTTACATCACAAGGGCCAGCTGGAGTTGTGAGAGAAAACGGGACACCGCACCACTATAATAATTCACCCACATTTCTTTCCCCAAGTCGAAATACGAGTCAGGAGCGTATTGGAGGTGTAAAAAGATAATAAGAAAACTCACACTGGCTTAAAATATCGAGGCAATATACAATTTCTACCTGTCGTTCCTAACATTGTGTAGTTCATGGTTTTGCGATTTATCTGTAAATATCCAGAGCCCCGCGTTCCCTCCTAGTTCCTCAGAGAATTGAGCTGCTGTGCCCTAAAATATTGCCGTTACACTTTGAAAGACTTACCTTCCCCTCGGAATAAAATATAAGGACACAGGAACATCAGCAAATAAGGGAAGCTGTAAGAAGCCACCCACCAGACCTACACGTGGCAATCTATGTATAAAACAGGCTTATCTATGTCCATTCCTTCTCATTAAGTTATGTAATCTTTTAAGCCTCTTTCTTAGTAGTTAGTATCATTATCTTCTCAGAATAAAATATAAGAACACGGGAACATTAGAAAATACGGTGAAGTTGTAAGAAGTCCTACACGTGACAGTCTCTGTATAAAACATATCTACTGTCTATATCACCTGTCATTCCTATTCATTAAGTCATCTAATGTTTCAAAGCTCTTTCTTAATGGTTAGCATCCCCACAGAAAATGACGCTCAATTAGGAAATTTACCTACCTAAGAGATATTATTGTTTATCCATAAAGAAGAGAGTTAAATCACCGCAGGAACTTTACTGCCCACAAAACATTACGAAGTACTCATAAACTTACTGTACCTTACTGTATCAACGTGATCATTCCTAACTTCCCATTAAATTAGTAAAAGGGAAAAATAAATAAATAAATAAA
>NC_087188.1:9043734-9051234 GCF_035594125.1 Scylla paramamosain
TGTGTGTGTGTGTGTGTGTGTGTGTGTGTGTGTGTGTGTTTAGAGAGAGTTTACATGCAAATTTATATTCTTAACCTGACCTGTAAAAGTTGCTCTCATGGGCTCGGAGATATACTATAAAAACATCCCTTGTCTTTTTTCCTCCTTGCCACAACACTTCAGCCTCCCCCACCTCCCTGTTCCCACGAGTCCTCCCTCACACCCTCGCCTCACTTGTCAGCCTCCCTCACCTCCACGAAGAAACCATCAATACTCCTATTCTTAATGCTCTGTTCTCTCTTCAAGGTTATTCTCAAATGCCAAAGATGATTAGTCGGATTCTCATAGATTTTATTTAACTTTTGTTGTGAAATATTTAAACTATTAGAAAGAAACGTCAATGAATACTATAACTTTCAGTAGATCTTGTTAAAAGTTATTGTTAGTCGCTGAAACATTTAAGAGTTTCGTCTCAATATCCTTGTTTGTGAACCAGTCTTCGATCATTTTACTTTCATTGGCTAGAAAGTTTCTGATTATTAGTAAGGCTGACCTATATAATTTATCCTGTTTGCCATTATACTGTTTTGTAATCAGGCTACAAGTAAATAAAAATGTTCAGATCCCCTACTTGACAAGGCTCTCCTCTCCCTTCTCCCTTGCCACTCGTCCCTTCAGCATTCCCTGTCTGCCGCCCTCCCTCAAACTAACCCTACCCCTCCTCTTTCCTCTATCCCTGCCCCTCCAGCGCCATAAACGCACCACATCTCCCCCTCCCCGGCCATTCAGCTCCCCACCAGCATATGCTTTATGGATTGGTAAACATTTTATGCAAATATATATGAACCTTAAATTGCCCGGCCATGCAGATGTGTTTATTATTAGAAGGAGGGACTTATGCACGCAGACTCGCATGTATAAAAGTACGTATGTAAATAATGCACTTGAAATGGGAAATCTATGGAAATATACGGATCTTTAAGGGTCTTGGTATGAAGATGTGGTTATTAATATCGAGGAAGTGTGTCAATGGATGCATTAAACGTAAGGTAAAAATATTAAAGTGGGGAATGTAAGCAAACCTCTTGTCGTGTACTGTACTAATATAAGCCTCTAAACGGTGCAGTGAATGGATGTGTCTATTGATATAAGCGAGAACTACGTGTCCATAATTATACGTTATTCTCATGACGATAAAAAAATACTGCAGGAGGAAACTTTAATCAAACCTTTTTAGTTAGAATAATTTAATAGAAAGGCGTGTTTATTAATACAGAGACGTGCAAATTCATTAAATGTAATAAAAAAACAAAAACAAAAAAACAAATATGCAGTGTGGAATTTAACAAACCTCTCATATGGAGTTGAATAGAAAGTGAGTCAAATTTTATGCAGTTACAATACCTTAATATAAAGACGTGCTTATCAATACAGAAACATACAAAATTCATTTAATGTTCAGACAAAAAAAAAAAAAAAAAAGATGCAAGGAGGGATCAATACAACTCCGTTCAGTGGAGTCAGTAAGAGAGTCAAAGCAAAGTTTATCCATTTAAAATACCTTAATACAAACCAGAAAATGGGGGACATAAAATTTCATTCATTGTATAAAAATGAAGTGGGAAATCAATACAAAGCTCTCACGCGGAGTTAAGGGAAGTATCTCGTGTGTGTGAAGCAAAGGGACAATTTACACAAACCTTCAGGCAAACCACAGCGCCATTATTGTGTTTACTGAGCCATTTCCCGAGCCATCCTTCGCACGGTTATGGGTCGCGACGCCTCAAAGTCCGCTAATAATTAACGCTTGTAGTAATTCCAGCGAGTGTTGGACGGAAAAGCTGCACTGCCAATAAAGGTGTGATGGGGCGGCGATAATTCACCTGGAAAAGGATTAATATTGCTGTTGTTTTACTTATGACTCTGTACTGGCGCGGCGCTTATTGGAATATTTGATCTTGCTCGGTTCTCTATTGCTTTGTTTTGAATTTAGTGTCTTGCTATTATAATATTCCAGGAGAAATATGCGCTCTCTACTAAGAGAATAATTTATGGCGGACATTCTCTGAAAAACCGGCGGTGATGTGTCTTGAAAGTGTATGCAGCGGGGAGCATCTTACGAGGTCAAGGAAAGAAGGAAAAGAACATTTCTTTACTCTTCACGTCTCAAAAAAGGCAGGAAAAAGAGGATTTTTAGTATCGTGTTTTGTGTCTTTTCTATCTTTAAAGGTTAGAAAGAAGAAGGGAAAATGCCTCAGTATCAAGAGATTTTTATTTTATGGCTTTAAAAAGAAAAAAAAATCCCTGAGCTTTGTCTCTATCTTTTTTTTAAATTTTTTTTATAACTTTCTTGCATCTCTAGGTAAAAAAAAAAAATGAGGAAAAAAGAGGGAAGGATTCTTTATACTTATGATCTTACTACTTACGTCTTTTTTCAGACTCTGTACCTACAAAAAGAGGAAAATCGGAATGATTGTAATACTTTCGACTGTTTTTCACTCATATTTTTTCTTGGGACTTGAAGTAAAAATTTTTAAGCGTCCTTGGCTTGTCAGAGTCCCTCGCGTCCCGACGACAAATGTGGATATGAGCAAATTTCATTGAATGCATTTTGTGAAGCTTGGACTAAAAATCATAAGAAAAATTACCCGTAGCAGACTGCAGGGAATGCTGGGAGAAATACTGTGTTGCCGAAACGTGGTGCAACTCAAGACGTTACATTCATCTTGTGTTTGCCGCGTGCTGAAAGTGAAATATTAACTGCTGGGTGAGTCTTTGTTTCCTCGAATTGTGAAGTTATGAAAATTTGCCAATATTGTGCATAAATTAGTATCTTGGAAATAGGAAGTCAGTTATTTGTATTATTATTATTATTATTGCTGTTATTTAGTTATCGTTTCCATCGTCATATTGTTCCTGCTTTATATTTTTGTTATTTTCGTTATTGTCTACTGTTCTTCTGATATCGTTTATTGGACTTTGCGGTTCCCTTTGTGTGTGTGTGTGTGTGTGTGTGTGTGTGTGTGTGTGTGTGTGTGTGTGTGTGTGTGTGTGTGTGTGTGCGTGTTAGTAAAAGACTTATTGTGTACGTGCGTATATTTACCTCCTGACACGTGCAATGTACTGTAATTCTTCTAGGTAATCACTCGTGTGTGTGTGTGTGTGTGTGTGTGTGTGTGTGTGTGTGTGTGTGTGTGTGTGGGTGGGTGGGTGGGAGTTTAACTATGTAGGTAGGTGTGGTTACGTTCATGACAATAGCAACGTATGGATTACCTTCTCGCCTCGCCTTACGTAAGGGTCATAACTCCGTCAATTTGCGCATTTACGAATCGCGCAAAATGACACAAAAGATGCAACGTACTCGGGCTGAAGAAAAACCCAGCCAAAGAAAAGAACAAAAACGGAAGAAGACGGAAGAAATGGAAGAATTAAATAACCGAACATGTATTAAGTAAAAGCTAAGCTGAGAAAATGAGAGCAAAACCGAACAAAAACTGGAGAGAGAGAGAGAAAAAAAAACGGAGCTTAAAAATAAAAATCGAAAAAAAAAAAATCATAAAAAGTACAAAACTCGAACAAAAAAAAAAAAAACTGGACGAATCACAAACACAAAATAAAAAAAAAAAAAAAAAAACAAAAAAAAACAAAACAAGATACTACATGATATACGGAGACAATTCCACAAAGCACACAAATAATAAATTCGGGAAGCCACACACACACACACACACACACACACACACACACAAAACATAAAAAAAAAACAAAAAAAAAACAGGTGCAAATAGAATGAAAAGATTGACAAACCTGCATCGCTTAACAGCCCGTAATAAAAGTACATTCATATCTGTCACGTGATCAACATCGTGTAAATAAAAGTTAAAAATAAAAAAAAAGGCATATTTACTGCACGAATTGAATATATTTTGTCACTACGCAAAAAAGGAAGTTAGGGAAATGGTCCAAACTTTTTTTTATTTTATTTTATTTTTTGGAGGGAGAGAGGGAGGGTTTGGCGGGGGGCGTGATATTAATGTCCATCACGAATATTGGTTTTATATGCTCCGTGATTTGAATTAATAGTGAGTGTCTATTTTCTCGCATCAAAGGAATATTTGGCCCACCATCTGATTGATCGAGAAATGGCTGCTTTTGAAATAAGTGGTAAAAAGTACACGACTGTAATTACACATCTAAGGGACTTTACTATTCATGAATTTGTGTATATATGAAGTATTTTAAAAAATCTAAAAGCCTTTAAATTAATCTGATACCTTTTAAATTTTATGTGTTGGTCTTTAAAGTAATCTGATACCTTTAAAAATTAATCTGATGCTCTTTAAGTTAATTTGATACCTTTTAAAAATTAATCTGACAGTCTTCATGTTCATCTCACCATTGAATTTCACATCTTACCTTTAAAATCAATCTGATACATTTACAGTTAATCTGCTCTTTAACTTAATCTAACTCCACTGAAATAAATCCCACGCTACTAAGCTGAACATCATACTTTAAAAAAAACAATGCAACACTTAAGAATGACTGCAACACTTGAAAAATTAATATAAAACGTTTATATACCAATGGCAAAACATGAAACACAAGTACGTACATAAAAAAAAAGATAAATATGTAAACAAAACAAAAATAATATAGCATGTTTATATATAAATGGCACAACAAATACACACCCACACACACACACACACACACCCACATATTCACACACACACACACACACACAAGCGGCACAACAAAGTACACCAAACAGCTAACATCTCAAATTCCCGGAGGCACGTTAAGCAGTAATTCCACACCTGCATTTCGATTCAAGCAAGTAATCCTCAGGTGTAAATTAGCTCACTACCCTCCGCTGGGAAATGAGTAAGCGGGCAAGGCAAGGCAAGGCAAGGCGAGGTGAGGCGAGGTGAGGTGAGGTGAGGCGAGGTGAGGTGAGGTGAGGAGTGAGGTGAGGTGAGGTGGTGAGATAAACGGCGGAAAGCACAATCTGACGCCTGAGAGAGAGAGAGAGAGAGAGAGAGAGAGAGAGAGAGAGAGAGAGAGAGAGAGAGAGAGAGAGAGAGAGAGAGAGAATGAAGGGGAGAGTAATTAACATATCCGTAAGTACAGTGATAGATTAGTTTCATGAACACACACACACACACACACTCGAGCTTGAAAAAATGGGAAGAGGAAGGCAAATTAGGAGGAAAAAGGGAGGAAAAAACACGCGAAAGAGGACCAAAGACGACCTCCTTCACAGTCCCCACAAACATGTGGACATTTTCCTTCGCAGCAGCAAGAAAAAAAAAAAACAAAAACATTTCAGAAGGTCACGCCGGGAGAGAAGAACGCATGTTTACACACCCTTAGAAACGTACCACACACACACACACACACACACACACACACACACACACACACACACACACACACACATACACACACACACACTGAAGGCAAGGGAACAAGAGAAAGTAAGACGGAAGAAGGAAGGAAAGAAAAAAAAAATAGACAAGAGAGAGAGAGAGAGAGAGAGAGAGAGAGAGAGAGAGAGAGAGAGAGAGAGAGAGAGAGAGAGAGAGAGAGAGAGAGAGAGAGAGAGAGCGGCTTATGTTGTTATTGTCACCGCGGCGTCACGTAAACGGCCTGTCAGCCTCCACCGGATACAAAAACAAATCGTTTCGTATCCGGATTTTTAGTCAAATTAAACATTTACTCACCTGGGTTTTCAAAGTATCAGCTAATTGCCTTGACAAATGACAGGTGATTATTGGAAACTATATATTATAACAACTGGGATTATAGTCTTAAATATTCATAGATCTATTTTAACGATTTTTCCCTTCAGTGTTTATTGCAATAACGACACAATCAAGATCACAACGATGAGGCGGTGCATACAGATAGTCATTAAAACACTAAATACCTGCAATGCCAAATTATTAAAGGTGGAAAAATAAATAAGTCTGATTAATATCCATAGAGTTCACGTAAATACACCGCTGGGTTATAGAGACCTGCTTTCATTCACCTGTTTAATTAGTTTTCACCTAGGATAAAACATTCATTAATATGCCTTGTGATTGGCTGGGGTGTTCAATTACACTCAGCAACACGTGGCAGAGGCAGACGAGGAAGAGGACTCAGTAGGAGAAAAAGAAGAAGGAAGAGGAGAAGGAATAATAGGAGGTGGGTGGAGAAAAGATAGAGGAGAGATAGAACATAACGTTACGTATTGAAAATGGGACAGACCACACCTGTGACATTAACAGGTATGAATAAAAAAAGTAATAATAGATAAGTCAGAAAGGGCGAGGGCAGCCAGCGTATATATAACAGGACACACACACTGAAGCTGAGGAAAAAGAGAATAAGATACACTTGTGTGATAAAGATGGGAGATGGCAAGGGGAAGATAAGAGACGAGAGAGAGAGAGAGAGAGAGAGAGAGAGAGAGAGAGAGAGAGAGAGAGAGAGAGAGAGAGAGAGAGAGAGAGAGAGAGAGAGAGAGAGAGAGTGAGACGTAGGGGAAAATGCCTGACGTGTCTGACAGAGAACGGAGAGAGAAAAGGGTGAGGAGAAAGGGAAGAAACTGAGATTATGGAGAGAAGAGTGATAAAGGAGGGAACTGACGTATGGAGGAGGGAAGGAAGAAGGGAGGAAAGTTACTGTCACCGCTGGGGGAAAGAAGGGGGAAGAAGGGTGGTGACTGGAAGGAGTTACGGGAGAGAGACGGAGCAAGATGACAAAGCTGAGAACGGATTGACTGAGGAAGAGGAGAAGGAGGGGGAGGAGGAGGAGGAGGAGGAGAAGGAAGAGGAGGAGGAGGAGGACGACAAGGAGGATTGCAAGGATTACGATCATGGTTATTATTGTGTTATGATTGTGATGAAGAGCAAGAGGAGGAGGAGGAGGAGGAGGAGGAGGAGGAAGAGGAGGAGGAGGAAGAGGAGGAGGAAGAGGAGGAAGGATACTAAACACAATAACAATAGGGAACTACTTCTGCTACCACTACTACTACTACTACTATTACTCCTAATGTGCTTTCTTACCCACACATTTTCTCCCCCTTCCTTTGCATCATATTGAATATAGTCTCTCTCTCTCTCTCTCTCTCTCTCTCTCTCTCTCTCTCTCTCTCTCTCTCTCTCTCTCTCTCTCTCTCTCTCTCTCTCTCTCTCATCTGTCTGTACCTGGGTCCACTTTTCAAAGGCTTCCTGTCGTCAGATGTCTTCGTTCTCAGGCCTTAACAAAAAGACGGTCCCATTACTTTAAAATAATTAGGATGAATGAATCAAAACACGCGAGGGGGAAAAAACACACAAATACGCGACGGGCCATGAAGGAGGCGGAAAATATACGTGTGTCATTACAGCGAAGTAGAGAAAATACGATGCATAGTTAAAAATAGTACACGTGGTAGAAGAGGACAGAAAAATACATGGGCCATTGCAAGAACAAAAGTATATATGTAAATGCATGTGAGTTGTGACAAATAAATTATACTGAGAAAAG
>NC_087188.1:9056234-9098734 GCF_035594125.1 Scylla paramamosain
AGTGCTTCCTTGTATTTTTAAGCGCGTAAATAGCGTTATTAATACGTAGCCTTGCATAACCCTCACGTGCAGCGCTTGGGTAGATATATTATGTAACGTAATTAAGTTTCTTCTTAGATGTACTGTACTTTTGAGTAATTAAAATGGCTGCAGGTAATCTCTTCTTCTTATCTCACAACTTTTTCTATTATTCTTCGTAACAATTTCTACTGCACGTCGTTGCTTCGGTGCGCTACGTGACTGAAGAAAGGTGTACAAGTTTCAGCTCTTACTGGCAGTCTTTTCAATCTTCTACAGCTGCATCGAATGGAGGTAAGTAGGCAAAAATAAAAAAAAATCTGAAGTTGTTTATAAAGGAAGAATCAAAATCTTGAGGAGTTTGCTCATATTGTTGGTTGCCAAATATTCTAATTATGACACTGGTAATCGAAAAAGAAAGAAAAATGAGCGGCAGGATCGAAAGTATTTTTAAATAAACTCTCACGTATTTGGTGCCTTTGTGCTCCGCGAACCCAAAGCTACAACTAAACAAACAAAGAGGAAATTTGATATCAACGAGACTTACAATACACTACCTGGAAAGGGAATATATATATGTATATATATATATATATATATATATATATATATATATATATATATATATATATATATATATATATATATATATATATATATATATATATATATATATATATATATATATATATATATGGTAACTGGAATCATGTCCTCGTAGCATTGAAGTTAATCAGTTTCATTACACAAGAAGACGATGTCAAAAAATAAGCGACTGAATAAAATCATACATCCCATTCTACTTGTTCAGAGAAAACTTGATACGGATCGGTGGCTGGAAAGGGAACACATAGAGAAAAAAAAAAAACTGAAATGTGTCCTCGTCGCATAAAAGTAATTCAGTTTCATTACACGAGGAAAATGTAAAAAAAAAAAAAAAAAACTTACTGAACAAAATCATACATCCCATTTCTACTTGTTCAGATGAAAACTTAATACAAGGCCTTGCAATAGAATATCTGGAAACGAAATACACAGAAAGAACTGAAAATGTGTCCTCCTAATATGAAAGTAAATCCGTTTCATTACACAAGAGGACGGTGAAAGAAGGACTCACTGAACAAAATTATCCATAGTTGTTCTTTGTAGCTGCAGATCTTGAAATATTAACGGAACTCACAGAATAATTATTAAGGGAAGACTTAGTTCATATTTAGGGGGAAAGAAAGAACGAGAAAGAGAAGAGAGGAGAGACTAGATTACAAGTTTATTTTTTATACAGAAAGCGACTGAAAATTTAAAGTAAGAGATAAGTGAAAGTTTTAAATGTTAATGCCACGGATAAATATTGTTGGCGTAGCGTTAAGTTAGTAATATTTCAGTGTCAGCGATAGTGGCAAATATATTAACGCTTGTGGGAGTGATAAATATCTTAATACTAATGAACAGCAAACGTTTTAATACTAATGAGTAATAAATATTCCAGTGAAAACAAGAATGAGGAAGAGAATGGAATATTTCAAGGTTATTGGTGGAGATTACCATAACATTCATCCTATCTTTGTCACTATCTATAATAAATTAATGAAAACGTTAAGCAATGGTAATGAAATAATGGAGTGACTATTTTATTTCCTTCCTTCCGTTTTCTTTCTCCTGGAGCCAAAATATACTGGTGGCCGTATCATAAATACCGGTCATATTGAATTACTAGGATTACTGGTTGTACTTTTTCCCCCTCCTTTTCCCTAGCTTTCTATGGGGGGAAAAATATGCTGTCCATTACGCTTCGCCTCTTAAAGGGAGGGACATACGCCGCCCTTGTCCCTTTAAAAGCTTTCTCCCTCTCTCCCCTTAAGAGTGAAAAAAAGTCAGAGAGAGAGAGAGAGAGAGAGAGAGAGAGAGAGAGAGAGAGAGAGAGAGAGAGAGAGAGAGAGAGAGAGAGAGATTTACACTTACGAGAACACACACACACACACACACACACACACACACACACACACACACACACACACAATGTTTGTCACGCATTCAATACCGACTTCCAATATATATTACCTGACGAAACCTCTATTACCTATATATCTATCTATCTACCTGTAACTACTACTACTACTACTACTACTACTACTACTACTACTACTACTACTACTACTACTACACACACACACACACACACACACACACACACACACACACACACACACACACACACACACACACACACACACACCACAGAGAGAAAAAACGAAACTTTTACATTTAATTTTTGTCTATTTCAAATTTTCCAACACTTGCTGCGCTGTCACTCTTCCTTAGCCTCTCCCTTCCCACTCTCACTCTCACCCAATGCACTTTTTCCCCCTTTCCTTCCTCCAACTCCTCCTTCACTTCCCTCACTTCTTTTCCCTCACCGATTTTTCCTGCTCGTTTTCCTCCTTCGTGTCTTCATTCAATCAACCTTTTCTTTTCTCCCTTTTTTCCCTCCCTCCTTCCCTCCCTCCTTCAATCTCTTCCAATTTCTCTTCGATACTTTCTCTAAACCAATCTTTTATCTCTATTTCAATTCTCCCTCTCCCTCTCCCTCCTCTCTCTCTCTCTCTCTCTCTCTCTCTCTCTCTCTCTCTCTCTCTCTCTCTCTCTCTCTCTCTCTCTCTCTCTCTCTCTCTCTCAACCACACAAAAATAGTGAAGTCAAGACAAGTCCTTAAGAATTTGTGGGTGTTTATATCCAATATTTACTAAGAGAAAATGGAAGGAGATGTGAATTTTGGTTTAAAAGTTAACGAGAGAGAGAGAGAGAGAGAGAGAGAGAGAGAGAGAGAGAGAGAGAGAGAGAGAGAGAGAGAGAGAGACTCAGAGGGGAGAAAACACAATGACGAAAGAATGGAAAGATTGAAAACAACTTGAAAATAAAACATGAAGAGACGAAGGGGAGTATATAAAAACTGCACAACGGAAGGAGGGGAAAAGTGCAGGAGGAGGAGGAGGAGGAGGAGGAGGAGGAGGAGGAGGAGGAGGAGGAGGAAGAAAGAGTAAAATGTCAACAAATGGGAAAACTGAAAGAGATGAATAAATGAATGAGAGAAGAAGAGAGGGATGCAAACGAATAAAAGGAAGAACCAAAGTGAAAACGAAAGAAAGTAGGAGAGAGAGAGAGAGAGAGAGAGAGAGAGAGAGAGAGAGAGAGAGAGAGAGAGAGAGAGAGAGAGAGAGAGTATTAGTTAAATGATTATTGAGAAAAGGAAATGTTTGCGTTTTGCCTCTGACATCACGCATTCTTATAATCTCTCTCTCTCTCTCTCTCTCTCTCTCTCTCTCTCTCTCTCTCTCTCTCTCTCTCTCTCTCTCTCTCTCTTTACCACAGGCTTTAATTCTTGCGTAATCTCATCTTATTTTTGTCCCTCCTCCTCTTACCGCTGCTTTTTCTCTCTCTCCCTTCTCCTCCTTCTCCTCCTCCTCCTCCCGGGTACAGTGAGGGAGCATCGGTCTTAACTAAGCTTGTATAATGTCCCCTATTTTTGGCAGTGAAAAGGCAAAGTGCTGAGGAAAAATTAATATTCCATTTAGGAGGAGGAGGAGGAGGAGTAAGAGGAGGGAAAGTGGGTGCAAATAGTCTATGGAAATAAGAAGTGAGGTTGACAAATTTTAAGAGCGTTATTTTAAGAGTATCTGATTAATTTTAATAGTTTTATATATTTTAAAACAGTCTCAGATAAAATTGAAGGGTATCATTTTTCTCTTAAGGGCTTAACTTTTAGACACACACACACACACACACACACACACACACACACACACACGGGAGGGGGTTTTTGAAGTATGCATGTATGAGACGTGTAGGAAAACGAACTGGAACACAAAAATAACACACCAGCAACACAACACACTCAGGTCGTCAGTGTATTTTTTTCCATTTTTTTATCTTGTATCCCCGGAGGCGCCATTTAACGTATGTATGACGTATGAGTTTCCGTGCTGATTCCCGGAGGCCCAGCGGGGAATCAAAGGCATTTATTAAAAGTTCCTGAAATATTAATGAAGCTGAATTGTTTGTGTGATGTGATGTGATGTGATGTGTGTTCGTGTGTGTGTGTGTGTGTGTGTGTGTGTGTGTGTGTGTGTGTGTGTGTGTGGAAGTGTAATGTGCCTGAGTATTACACCCTTAAAGGAAATATGGTACTTTTATGTCTGAATCCCTTTAAATTGATCGAAAACCCTTTAAATAAATATGAAATCCTTTTAAAAGAATTAAATCCCATTCAGGAGTGTCTGATACCTCTAACACCCACCCACCCACACACACACACACACACACACACACACACACAGAGACCTCTTATCACACACGTACTCAAGCTGATAAGATTAAAACAAAATACGCGACATTTCCGCTAAAACCAGCGACTGTAAACATTAACCAAAGCTGTTCAGGGAGTAGATGGGAAAAAAAATACGTGGCAATAATTCTACTTCAAACACATTTACACTTCACGTTATATGTTTCCCCGTCCCCCTGATAAAAAAAAGAGAAAAAAGAAAATACAGCACAGACACATACGGAAACAATAAATATAAAGGAAAATAAGGAGGGAAAAAAAGGAAAAATAAACTAAGGACTTTGATCGTTTGTAGTCAAATGCTGAAATCGAATTGCCTTTTATGGATGAATTATTAAATGTTTGATCCAAAAGAGACAGAGAGAGAGAGAGAGAGAGAGAGAGAGAGAGAGAGAGAGAGAGAGAGAGAGAGAGAGAGAGAGAGAGAGAGAGAATGTTCCACCTCCGAAACTAGTGTATACTCCCCATCACCGCACAATCCTGAAACAACAATGGAACACACACACACACACACACACACAGGAAGATGGAATAACAACGCACTAACACAGAGAGCTCGGATTAACACAATAATAACATACTAAAACACACAAAACAGAGATATGAAAGCAACAACACACGCAAAATGCTACGAACCACAACGGCGAAGACTAATAACGCTTAAGAATCAAAAGAAAGCACCAGTAACACTAGAAACACAACAAAAAACACCAATAACACACCAGAAACAGAACAAAATGATCAGTAACACACGGAAAACAAGAAAACACTTTAAACACTCCAAGAAAAACACCAGTAACACACTAGTAAACACACCATTAGGGAAGACAGTGACACAAAACAACACAGGTATCACACCAATGCAACACAAACACACCAGTAAGACAAAGTAGGAAACACAGATCAAGCAAACAAACACACCAGAAAACACCGAAAAAAAAAGATAAATACAGGAACAAGTAAGTTAAGAAGAAGAGACAAAGCAACAAAAAAAAAAAAAAAAAACAGAAATCACACACACACACAGACACACACATACACAAACAATTATCACAAGTAAATACATCAAAACCATAAAAAAAAAACGCAGATAAAGACTTAACAGCAAAGATATCGGGCAGAAAACGCATGAAAACAGAAACAAACAGCAGGATCGCAGAGGGAACACTTAGTAAAGGTAGACCTCGTGCATTTATTCCTCGACCAAAACGCTCCATTAACACGTGGAGTCTCGGTGGCGAAGCTGGAATCGTCTGTATGCAAATGAGAGAAGCGTTACTGAGGAAACTGTGTTACTTTGTCTGGGAAAAGTCTCGGGGAAGGAAGACAATATTGCGGGAAGGAAAGACGAGTGGCACCCTGGTCACTGGCGGGAGATGGAATGCTGGGAGTGTGTTGGTGGGTTGCTAACTATTATATTTATATGTAAATGGCCAAACTACTGAGATAGTTTGGCGTAGTTTAGAATGGCTGGATGTAAATGTTGCGTGTGTGCCTTTGTGAGCTTGTTTAGGTGAGATAACGAGGTGTGATGTAGAGTGTGTGTGTGGGGGGTGGGAGGATGAGGGGGGTGTGGGGGAATGTTGGGGGTGATGTGGTATGGATGGGTGGTTGGTGTAATGGAAACCCTGCATTTATATTTGCTCGTAGAACCAGAATTTCAGCTTTCTAAAAAATAAACGATGAATAAATAGATGAATAAATAAATAAATAAATAAATAAAGTAAATAAATAAAATATACATTTCACAGATAGGTAGAGAGAGAGAGAGAGAGAGAGAGAGAGAGAGAGAGAGAGAGAGAGAGAGAGAGAGAGAGAGAGAGAGAGAGAGACTTAAGACAAGAAAACCCATTAACAAATTAACACCTTCAATTATTGTATAAACTGAGAGAAAATCCACATCAAATAAAACTTTTAAAACACGGGGGCTTAAAAATTCATGAGCACTTCAATGACATTCTCTCTCTCTCTCTCTCTCTCTCTCTCTCTCTCTCTCTCTCTCTCTCTCTCTCTCTCTCTCTCTCTCTCTCTCTCTCTCTCAAAGGACATGAATCAATTTATATTTATCTCCTTGAGCCAAAACGGAGGAGGCGAAGCGAGCATGGAGAGAAAACTGAGAAACTCCTCCATTAAAATAACCATTAGTGGGGCGCCCCGTCCTGCCAAGTGGTGACGCCATCAAAGTGAAGAAAGTCTCATTCTTCACATTCGACTCATTTCCTCAAGTAAACAAGACGCTTCGGACAAAGGGTTCGGAGTGGATGCTTCAGGATCTTTTCTTCTCTGTACCTTCTTCATCTTCTGTCTCTCTCTTAATCTCACCCCCAAAAAAAAAAAAAAAAAAAAGAAGTAAAAATTCAGTGATATAAAGGTATGAAAGGTGAAAACTCAAGAGGGGAAGATAAAAAGATGAAAACCCGGAGAGGAAAGGGGTAAGAAGTGTAATCTAATTAGTGTCTTAGGTAATACAGAGGAGTGAGTTATTTTTTACATAATTACTTCACCAACGCATGCATGAGAAAGACCTAAATAGTTGTAAAATCTAATTAGCCTCATACGTAACACATAATGCGTTACTTTTGAAATAATAGGAAAGGATAGAAACTCGTGATAAAGGAAGAGATAAGAGTTATTATTTTTTTTACTTAATTGCTTCACAAACGCATGCATGATAAGAACGCAATAGTTGTGAAATCTAATTAGCGTCTTAGGAAACACATATTAAGTTATGGATAGAATTTCGTGATCAAAGGACAAAAAGGCCAGGAGGAAAAGTATTTAGGCGAGAAACGTAATGGGAGTCTTAAGTTATATATTACAATAAAATACTGTTGGAATAATACTATTTGAAAAACGTAAGAACAAAACGAATTCTAAGTAAGTGTTATCTGATAAGCGTTTTAAGTGACAGAAATAACATGCTTTTGAAATTATGACTCGAGAAATAACGCAAGGGAAGTAATCAAATGACTCAAGTAACACAAACAAATGAATGACTTTTTAAAACAACACGTCGAGTTGTACATTGACTTTAAAAAATCGCATTTAGGAATAAAAATAAGTAAACAAATAAAATCTATTGTGTACGATCTAATTACCTTTAAAATATCATGATTTTTAAATTACTTAACGAGCACATCCAGGTAAGCGCTAGTCACTCTTACTAATTACACTGGACATCGCTCAGGTAATCACTTATCGCTGTGGAGAATGAGAATAGTGAAGTAAAATATTAATAACAGATAAAAGGAGGCAAGAATTGAAAGCAGCATAAATAAATCTTAACTAACAACTCACAATAGGAAAGTTGAAGACAATAGAATCTTCAAGTGCTCTCAAAAAAAGGACTTGAAGGAGGGGAAAGAAGGAGGATGAAGGAGAGAAAGAAAGAGGAGGAGGAGAAGTCGGAGTCGCAGGAGGAGTAGAAGGAGAACCAGGTGGTGGAAGTGATAACATGGAGTAGGAGGAAGATGGAGGAGAAGGAGGATAAATAAGAACTGGGAGGAAGAGGAAGAGTGGGAGGTAGGAGATAAGAAGAAATGAAGATATAAAGGACAAAGAATAAAGTAAAGGAAGTAAGAAAAGTAAACCAGGAACAGGATTATGAAGTAAAGAAAGAGAGAATGTCAAACAGGGAGACAAAGGGGAATAAGAAGAAAGTTGGAAGACGAGGGAGTGAACACAGAGGAAGACGGAATAAAAACGAGCGAAAAAGAGGTAAAAGAGAAACAGGGGATGATCTTAGGGGTACATATAAATAGTAATAAATAAGAATAACTCAATATTTATCTTCATTCGACAGACCAAAATTAGCAAAATATTTGTAATTTAACAGGAACGATCAGAAATAAAAAAAAAACTTCAACTACATCAATTACTACTACTACTATTACTACTACCTACCACCACCACCACCACCACCACCACCACCACTACTACTACTACTACTACTACTACTACTACTACTATGCACGGATAGCCAGAAAATCCAATATGAAATAAAACAAGTACCAAAATTTTTGCACATTTCTCAAAAAAAAAAATAAATAAATAAAAATAAAATAAAATAAAATAAACGAAGATAAAATTTGTCTTCGAAACTCTCTATGCAAACTCTCTCTCTCTCTCTCTCTCTCTCTCTCTCTCTCTCTCTCTCTCTCTCTCTCTCTCTCTCTCTCTCTGCCAGGCCCAGGGGAGTGGCGGTGCTAATGGCGTCGTGTCTCCTCGGCGGAGCGGGCAGGGAATTTCAATGTTGCTGAGACGGAGCGGTCGAGTATTGGGGAAACTGTTATCATTAAGGGCTGCACGCTGCTTCTCCGGGGCATTTGGCAAGCACCTCGTGGGAAAAGTTCGCTTGATTTATTACTCCGCTGACTTCTGGCATTTTTTCCACCTTTTTTTTTTTTGTGTCTCTTTTTCAATTTCATTTCGTATTTGCTTTATGGTTCGTTTGTAATTTTCCCGGAAGAATGAGAGAGAGAGAGAGAGAGAGAGAGAGAGAGAGAGAGAGAGAGAGAGAGAGAGAGAGAGAGAGAGAGAGAGAGAGAGAGAGAGAGAGAGTTTACGTTTTCTTTCTCTATTTCTCTTCTCTCTTTTCTTACTGTTATTACTTATTATTTATTACCCCTCAATCACTTCTACGTGTTTTATACTTATCTCTATTGTTTTTACGAGTGTGTGTGTGTGTGTGTGTGTGTGTGTGTGTGTGTGTGTGTGTGTGTGTGAATTTCCGTTGTCTCTACCAATTTCATTCCTCCTCGTATATTATCTTTCAAATTATTTTATCTCCTACTTAAATTAAAGAAACATTTCCTGCTTCTGACCCAAGATTAGCGTTTGTGAATGGGGAGAAACCTTTGCTTTTACTATCCTAATCTCCTACATTAGTGGAGAATATGAGAAAACTGTCTGAAAATGGCCAAAAAGTCTGATGCTGCTTTCTTGCCCCTCCTGTGTGTTCTCTTGTGTTTGCTTTCATAGTTACATTGCTGTTATTCTGACGTCCCTGGTTTCAATGGCGCACTAAACGAGTAATCTTTTCAATATGTTTTGATGGGTTTGTGTTTTGCATTATACTTTACCGGGAGGTGGCGTGTATGTAGTAAAGGGTGCATAGATTGGCTGCTGCTTTTTTAATGACGGGTACTCTGACCCTAACCCTTTGTGCTGCGTCCCTATAGTAATGGTAGTACTCGTATGGCTGGGAATAATTAGAGGGATAGGTATTAATGTACTATGTGTACTATGTGTATCGTGTTATGTGAGCATACGCACATATCCACACACACACACACACACACACACACACACACACACACACACACACACACACACACACACACACACACACACACACACACACGCACACATACACACACACACACGAGTACTCACCTCTTTGTTATCGTCTACAGTTTTATTTGATGTTGATATTCTTACCTGTAAAGTGAAAATAAAATAATATTAGAAGAAAAATAAAATAGTAAACAATGTTTCTACGTAGAACACACACACACACACACACACACACACACACACACACACACACACACACACACACACACACACACACACTTACACACACTCACCTCACAACGAAGCCAAAAATAATCACTCGTTGGCTTAGTTGGCGGAAAATCTTGCAATCTTTGTCCGCCTTGATGCAGTTCGCGGAAGGAACTCAGCGATGCCCTTCAGGAATTACCGCAAATTATTCCTTGGGTCTTGCCTTTCGGCGCCGTGGAGATCAACAGAGGACGCATACACCTGGCGTGCACCTTCAACCTCACCTGGACTGCATAGAAACTTCCGGCAAAAGATACCATGACCCTTGAGAGAGAGAGAAAGAGAGAGAAGGTTCCAAGATTTCGAAAACTCAAATTTGTTGTCAAAATTTTATGAGTCACGGAAAGACAATATCGATTTTCTCTTTTCCTCGTGGCTCCGTGGTACAATGGTGAGACTCATGGTTCGATTCCAGTGCACGTTATGTTGTTGATGGAGGAGGTCAGGTATGTAATGTTGTCTCGTGACCCTAATCGGTGGAGTGTGGCCTCGTTATTGCAGCGCCGTAACTCAATAAACTGGGAAAATTGTAGTCTTTTTTTGTCAAGGAGGAGAGGGAAGAGGAGGATGGAAGGGAGGAAAACAATAATCTCTTTTTTCTTTCTTTCTCTCTTCTTTTTTTCTTCTTCATCTTTTTCTTGATCTTCACGTTCTTGTTTTCTTCTTCAACGTCTCCTCCTCCTAATCCTCCTCCTCCTCCTCTTCCTTCTCATATCAAGTTACACATGTGAGGTTTTTCATTTTTTTTCCAAGTGCATAACTTTCTCAATGCTCTGTGGTTCACCTGCATTATATAAAGTTAGCTGGACGTTAATTAAGTGTTCCCAAACTCGTCTGTATATTTCACAACAAATGATTACTTGAAGAGATCCACGATAACTTCTCTACTTCCTCCTCCTCTTTCTCTTCTGCATAAGTTACATCATAATGACTCACTCAAACTTGCGCAAGGCTTCTTAATTCTTCCCCGTGTTTCTTTTCGCCTTATTCGGATTACAACACGCAGATACACACAATAGCCGGTCCGTTCTAGTACGCCTGTCAGTAATTCGTAATGGAATACCTAAACAGGGGCAGGTAATGCCGCCCTTGTTTTGTGAAATGCTTCTCTTTGTGTTGCTGGTTCAAACATTTTTTTTTCCCCCTCTGCCCATATGAAGTACTTGTCCGGTGTCCTGTTTTTCAAGCACGGATGGAGGGAACTCTAAAAACGCACAATAAATAATGGAAAAAATACTAAACACGGCCCCATGTAAAACAGTAACAATGTTTAAGCGAAAAGCACACACAGACAAAAAAAAAAAATGCTCCCCTTTTCAAACACAAATGGAAACCAGGAAACAGGAAAACCCAGACTGGTAAATAATGAAAAGAATACTAAACACGGGGTCCATACAGAACAAAAAGTAATAGTATTGGGGTAAAAAAGAACACAGAAAACTGCCCTCTGTCAAGCCTCAGAAATGTATGGTAGCAATGAAACAAAGGTTAAACAGCGCCATAGAGAACTAAGTGTGAATATTGAGCAGAAACACTTCAAGTAACGAAGACTTTATTCATCAAATCTGCTTTGCTGCTAGAAATGAAAAGCAGGTAATGAAGAAAAAGAAAAGAAAATAAGAAAAAAACTCAGGTCAATTCCATATACTAATATAAAAATAAAAGGGAAAAAAAGGTAAAATATTAGTATATTTCCCATAATTTCCGTATTCGACATATTTACTGAAACTAATCTCAAGAATTTGGAGTTTCATTATGGAAAAATTATACAAAAATTACGAGGAAAGATAAAATATGTCTGGTAAATTCAATCTAAAAATATGTCCAAAGGTTTAACTTTCATTAAGATCCCAGGAGAACTACAGTCGACAGGGAGAGAAAAAAAAGAAAAAGGAAAAAAAAAAATAAGTAAAAAAAAAAAAATCGATAAATCAAACTTCAAAATATATGAAAAAATGAAACGACATCAAGGTCCTGAAAATTTGGTTTCGTTAAAAAAGAGAGGAAAAAGAAAAGATAAAAAAAAAAATAGCAAAACTATATTCTTTATATTCAACCTCCCCTAGAAAATTATTTTCCATCAAATTCATAAGTCTCAATTAACCTTCTGCATAATATTAAAAACTTAAGAGAAAAAAATATAAAAAATAGCAAAAACTACACTCGATAAACCCAACTTTCAAATACATCCCCAAAAAATTAAGTTTCAAGCTCCTATGGTTCAATTTTTCCCTTTATAAAGCATCCCACGGCAGGTCACAACACGGGTCATTTTTTGGGGCGGCGTGAAAAGCATCGTGTCCTGAGAGAAGGTCGCGACGTGTCCGTGTCCGTGTTCCTCATGTGAGTTTATCCCCCATTTGTATGCAGCGTGTGAGCTACGTCCCATCGCTCACATACACACACACACACACACACACACACACACACACACACACACACACACACACATGAGTACACATACACAAGGGTACGAAAGAGGGAAGCGCGAGAATGCACCAGAAATTGAGGAATAAAAGGAGGAAGTGAAAAGGGAGGAAGAGGAAAAGGAGGAGGAAGAGGAGGAGGAAGAAGAGGAGGAGGAGGAGGAGGAGGAGGAGGAGGAGGAGGAGGAAAAGGGTGATGATGCCATGAACAGTTATATATGTGAAGGAAGTAATGAGGGAAGGAAAAAAGGAAGGGGCGAAAGAAGGAAGGAAGGAAGGAAGAACGAAAGGAAGGAGGGAAATAATGAGAGAGGAAGGAAGGAAAGAAGAGAAAAAGGAAAAAAAAATAGAAAAATAAAAAGAAAGTAAAAAAAAGGTGAATTAAAGGATGAGAGAGAGAGAGAGAGAGAGAGAGAGAGAGAGAGAGAGAGAGAGAGAGAGAGAGAGAGAGAGAGACTAGACTAAGCACTTACTTTGTATGGTAATACTTGACTATTTGTCTGTCTGTCTGTGTATATCTGCATGCATGTAGGTAGTTAAACGTGTGTATGTATGCATGTGTATAGGTGTATGTATGTATAAATGTTTACATAGTGGAGAAAAATACCACGATCTATTTCATTCACTTAAAAACAATAGAAAGTGTAAAGGGAAAGTCTTAATGGAGCTCCAAAAATAAAACATTTATAGTACATGTTTTCTTGTTTTTTATTTCATTTTTTTTTATTCAATTTTCTGAATGTGCAGTACAGTATGGCAGTGCTTCCTGTGATTAAAAGAGCAGGTTTATTTTGCAGTTTTTAAAAGAGATTTAGAAAGAAATAAAAACAAGATGGAGGAAGAGAAATGTCCGCATGTGAAAGTGTTAACTGCGTGTGTTTGTGTGTGTGTGTGTGTGTGTGTGTGTGTGTGTGTGTGTGTGTGTGTGTGTGTGTGTGTGTGTGTGTGTGTGCCTGTGTTTAGTTTCTCTCAAATATATAAAATGTTTGCATATTTGTGTGTTGGTCTTTTTTTGGAAACGTAAGTACGGGAATAGAATGCAGTTTTGGTGAATAGACAATCAAGTAAATATGTAAATAAATAAATAAAATCCATGGCCATACGAAAATTCAACAAAAAATATTGAGATGAATTTGTCCAAATGTTGAAAGTGTGCGTGTGTGTGTATGTGTGTAGCCCTGGGGAAATAAAACACACACACACACACACACACACACACACACACACACACACACACACACACACACACACACACACACACACACACACATCTATTTCGAAATGCGAACGAAAGAATAGTGAATTGCATCGCCTTTCCCAGAAGAGTTAGTTTCCATAAAATGAATTTCCTCCCTCCCCTTCACCTCCCCCTTCCCCTTTCCTCGTCCACTCAAAAAAAAAAAAAAAAAAAAAAAGAGAAAAAGGGGCAAACCGATCCGGAACAAAATAATCATCAGGAGTGTGACAGACTCTTCGGCAAAATGTTTCACTATTTTGCGTTTATTTCATTTATTCCCGGCCGCTGCTCGTAGTAATAGCTAACCTCATTGTTATTTACGTGTTATTAGTATTGTTGTTAGCACAGGAAAGCTTTACATTTATTCCTCACACTCGTTTAATTTTTCTGGCTGAGTTCAACGTAAAAAAAATTGTATAGACTCAGATGAGAACGAAAAAAATCTACCTATAAAATTTTTCGTAATTCATCCTCTTGTTTAGCAAAAGATACATCATTACTCTACCTGTAATTATCTCTTTAAGGTGTAACACGGACTAAAGCCGAAATTCCGACGTAATCAACTTTAGCACGAATCTTTAACACTTCCATTTTTCACGGCAAGTAATTAGCAGTTCTTAAAAAGCCACACTCATTTAAATTCTGCGATTTCCTTTTAGTCCCCAAATGCTCATTAATTATATTTTATCATTTTTCTCCCCCTCTCTCCAGTTTCCCAACCCCCAACTCCCTCTCTCTCTCTCTCTCTCTCTCTCTCTCTCTCTGCAACTTGGTAATTAATGACAAGTGCTATTTTTGGGGAGTCTCCTCTCAGCCTTTGTTGTTCAAGCAACGTCTGTGTATTTATTTTCAAGTCTCATTTTCTTTCTTTCTTGGACTAAGGAGCAGGACGAGGAGGACTTAAGGCGCGATTATTAAGTTACCGTTCCTGTTCTAGTTGTTGTTGTTATGAATGGTCTATTTATCTCTATCATCTCTCCACGTACCTATCTATTTGTTTATCTACTTATCTATTTACCTGTCTCTCTCTCTCTCTCTCTCTCTCTCTCTCTCTCTCTCTCTCTCTCTCTCTCTCTCTCTCTCTCTCTCTCTCTCTATTTATGTATCTCTATCTATCTATATATCTAACTATTTATCTATCTACGTTTCTGTCTTCCTACTTATCTATCTTTCTATTCGTCTATCTGTCAGCTGATTAATCTATCTACTTGTTCATCAGTCTATCTATCTTTCAAATGATTACTTATCTTTTTATCTATTTATTCATCTATCTATTTTTCTATCTTTCTTGCTTTTCTTCTGACTGTCTGTCCGTCTGTCTGTCTCTACCTATCATTCTTGTTTTTTCTCTCTTTGTAATACAATGAAGAGTTTCAATTAACATGCAAAAGTAAGAATGACAGAGGCTGCACATTTAACTCCTTGTCTTCTCCTCCTCCTCCTCCTCCTCCTCCTCCTCCTCCTCCTCCTCCTCCTCCTCGTCCTCCTCCTCCTATTCCTTTTTCTCTTGTTCTGTCTTCCTTTCATCTTGTTCTCTTACTATTCTTCCTTTTCTCTGGTCCCCTAGAGGCAAAACCAAGAGGAGGAGGAGGAGGAGGAGGAGGAGGAGGAGGAGGAGGAGGAGGAGGAGGAGGAGGAGGAGGAAGAAAGACAGATGAAAGCAACCTGTTTTATTCTTCTTTTTATTTTTATGATTATTTTTTTCCTTTCCTAAAATTCTGGTGGCACTTTTCTTGACGAGTTTTGTGGCTTTTGTGAGTCTCGCCTTTTTACTATATATCGCTTTTGTGTCTTGTGAAGGGATGCTGCACGTTCTTTGGATTTTTTCTCGTCACCTGCGCTTTTTTATTAAGTCTACGATGTCTGTGTGTGTGTGTGTGTGTGTGTGTGTGTGTGTGTGTGTGTGTGTGTGCGCGTGTGTGTGTTTTGCAAGGAGTTTCGTGTTTTTTCTTATCTTCTTAGTCTTGTTTCATTTTTAACACGAAAAAAATGTTCCATCCTCACATTTCATTTTTCATAATTATATTTAAGATTCTACGCTGACTTTCCTCATTAAAGAATCCTCCTCGCGTGCCTCATTCTCTCTCTCTCTCTCTCTCTCTCTCTCTCTCTCTCTCTCTCTCTCTCTCTCTCGTCATTAATTACCTGTCCTCATTAACTACCATTAAATTGCTCACTGATGGGGGAGAGAGAGAGAGAGAGAGAGAGAGAGAGAGAGAGAGAGAGAGAGAGAGAGAGAGAGAGAGAGAGAGAGAGAGAGAGAGAGAGAGAGAGAGAGAGAGAGAGAGAGAGAGAGAGAGAGAGAGAGAGGGGATAGGTGACACATTTTAAACATAATTAATTAGGAGGAAGAAATGAAACAAACTAAATCTACATTACTATTATCAAATTAAGTCTGCATTATTATTATTATTATTATCAACAACTGCGCGCCGAACAATTTCACTCAGTTCAATTTTAATAACAGTTCATAATTTACCTGAGCCAATCACGTATTCTATATAATGATAGGAAGTAGTCGGGGATTTGATCTGAGTGCTTCGATGCATTTCCCTCCTAATTGTCTATTCATGCGTACTGATTCACCTCGTCTCTCTGTCTATCTCCCTGTTTTATTCATCGTTATCATTCTCTTTTATGACTCATCTGAGGGACAGAGATCCTTCCCCGAGGCCTTTTCACGCATTTCTCTCGCTTGCTCAGTCTTTTCTTTTCTCCTCTTTTGAGTTGGAAAATCAGAATATATTGTTTTATTCTTTTTTTATCATTATTATTTTCATCTATGATACCCAGAACTTTTTAATTAATTTCTGTAGCTTGTCCCAGTTTTTCTTCTCTCGTCTTTTGAACTTGAAAATCGTAATATACTCTTTTATCATATTTCTTTCTATTTCCTTAATCATTATCATTCTTATCTATGTTTCCTCTAAAGGACAAGTATTTCCAAGAACATATTTTGATTAATTTCTTTCGCTTGCCCAATCTTTTCTTCTCTCGTCTTTGAGCTTGGAAATCAGAATATACTCTTTTATTCTGTTTCTGTTTTCCTCATTCTCCTCCTCTATGGTTCTTTTAAGGGGCATAGTGTTTTCTAAAACATTTTTACTCATTTCTATCTGCTGCCAGTTTATCTTATCTCTCGAATTAGCAACTCAGGTGAATACGCTATTTTATTCTATTTTTGTTTCCTTTATCATTATCGTTTTCCTCTTTCATAGTTCCCTTAAAGGACAAAGACAATTTTTTAGAATATGTTCACTCTTTACCGGTAGCTGCTCACCTGTTATTTTCTCATATCTCAAACAAGTAAATCAGAAGCGCATACATTTTTTCCATTCTACAAGTATTTGCACACGGAAAATTGAAACGAAAGTGTACAGTAAGGCTTATAAACTCTGAAGAAGCCAAACATTTTATCTGAGCTCCTTTGAGTACTACGGTATCTTCTCAAACTTAAAAAGGGTCGAGCGTGAATTTCTAGTTTACTTTCAGCAATTACCAATGACAAAGAAATGGGTATTCAAATGTCTTAAATGTTTTAGTACTTGTTGATATCACATTGAAAGCCATCTAAGAATAAGCAAAGTAAAAGAGCCGCATTATTATTACTTCCAATGAAAGAACTTATTGATATTCACGTAATGATAGCAAAAGTTTAGGAAAAGTGAGTGTTTAAGGAAGAAGCAAGACAAGGTAAAAAGACACGAATGGCAGCAAAACTAATGAGAAAAACGAAATATGTAAGAAAGATGAGAAGAAATATATAAGAAGGTAATATCTAACAGGAGAACGTAGAAATGCAAAATAGATTACAATAACAAGGTAACTAAGTCAGAATAGAATAAAATACATGAATAACAAAACAGTAACAATGATAACGAAAAAAAAGAAGTGAATATAAGACGCACGTAAATAAACTAAAAGCAAGACAACAAAGGAAACAAGAGATTCAACAAGATAATTAGGACAGAAAAAAGAAGTACAAAAAGACGTTACAAAAACAGAATAAGGAGAGAGGCAGATAAGCCAACCAAACGTCACCTTTAAAAATAAATAGGTAACACATTTTCCTTAATTAGTCTTGCATTACCTGCGCGCACCTGACCTCTAATGCACTAAAAACCCCCAAATTAACGTGTTTGAGATACTGAGCCATTGCCGCTATGTAATTAATTAACAGGTGAGTGAGCGTAATCCCTTTACCTGTATAATTTCGTTGTGAGGGGCCACACACCTGTCACTGATGAGCTTATGACTTACATCTGCTTGAGTTTCCCCCTCCAATTAATAAAGGTCAGATGAAGCAAAGGGAGATGCTTTTGTTTGGCGATGTAAAAGTTAATTACTCCTATGTGTGAATGGTTAGTTTAGTGTGTGTGTGCAGCAAGATGATCTGTGTGTGTGTGTGTGTGTGTGTGTGTGTGTGTGTGTGTGTCAGTGTATCTGTGTATGCCTGCCTGTCCGTCTCTCTCTCTCTCTCTCTCTCTCTCTCTCTCTCTGCACAACATTTCCTGTGCATACTAGTTATGTATTTCCACGTTCCACAGTAACTCTCCCTCTCCCTCTCCCTCTCCCTCTCCCTCTCTCTCTCTCTCCTAATAAAGCACCGCCACAATGCATCCTTCGCCTAATGTAACTCAACTAGACACGGCCGTGACGTCAACAAAAAGGCAATAACACCAGTATTTAAGAGACGAATAAAATAACATAAGTAAGCAACAAGGTTAAACCAATTAAGCTACGAGGCCCAGGAGGAAGGGAAGGGACGGGAACGGATGGGAGGGGAAGGGAAGGGAAGGCTGTAATGAGGTTTCCCGCCAGGTCAATAAGTTATGGCGTTGATGACGAGACTGTAATTGAGCCAAGGGTCATTTTGTTTCCCATGACCGTGAGGGAATAATGAAAGAAAAATGGAGGTGAAAAGATACGAGGTGCTGGTGGTAGTTAATGGTCACTGCTGTGTTGCATATACCAGCTGTTGTTGGTGTAGTTATTGAATCTGTCTCCCACCTCCACCCAGCCCCCCCCTCTCTTTCTCTCTCTCTCTCTCTCTCTCTCTCTCTCTCTCTCTCTCTCTCTCTCTCTCTCTCTCTCTCTCTCTCGTATACAAATATGATACACTGTTGCACAAATCCACACACTTTTGTCCAACCACTTACGCTGATTCATATAATTAGTGGAGTTTTATTTACCTCAGTGAATGTAAAGAGAAAATGACCCACAAGTATTATATGAAAACATTTACACAAATTTCGTGTTTTTTTGAGCTAAATGGTGCGTGTGTTTTTTGAGTAGCGTGGGAACCTGCATGTACTGTACCGTATGTGTGTGTGTGTGTGTGTGAGAGAGAGAGAGAGAGAGAGAGAGAGAGAGAGAGAGAGAGAGAGAGAGAGAGAGAGAGAGAGAGAGAGAGAGAGAGAGAGAGAGAGAGAGAGACAGCTACATACAACTCGGATGAATGGAAGGCGATGCATACACACAAACATAACAAACAGCACAGCATCCTCACAGCACATAGGAATTCACAACAGACACAGCACACGGCAGACAGCAAACAGCACCCACGCAGCATCCCATCCCGTGACTCCCAAGCATTGTATGTATAGGAGAGGGACGTTGATAGCTGTGTTGACTCAGTGAGCGATGCAATAACAAGAGCTCAGAGGAAATGACAGAAAGTAATAACAGGCAAATAAGTAGCGATATTAAACTATGGGTAAGTGAAAAATGAGTAGCGAGAAGGACAGTGGAATAAGTAACAAGTTATCATCAACACTTACATGAAAGATGATGAACAACAAAGATTAATAGCAGTCAAACAAGCAGTAATATTAAACAATGGGTAAATGAAAGATGAATAACAAGAAGAAAAGTGGACGTAGTAGTAACTTGGTAAACAGTAACTGAATGAGAGGTAAGGACGACGAAGAGGAGTGAATACCAACGTTAAAAAAAAAAAAAATTAAGGATGAATAACAAGGACGATAATGATAGTGGATTTAACAGCAACATTTAAATAACCAAGGACACAGTGGCGTGATAAAAGTAAAAGAATAATTACCAACATTCTGAGCAACAGTCAAATAAAAAAGAGATTAATAGAAAATGTAAGAACAACAGAGTAACGAAAGTAATTGAAAAGCAAATAACAACAGTTTAAACAAGCTAAATAAAAGAATACATGAATGATGGAAGATAAATAATAAAAAAAAACAAGTATGAACAATAACAGCAGAAAAAAAATAAATAAATAGCAATATTTTAAACAACAGCTGAACAAAAGAAGAGATGAATGATGAGCAATGAATAACAAAAAAAAGGGAGCGATATGAATAAAAAATAAATACCAAGCGATAACGAAATAAAAGAACAGCATAATAAAGCAAGGAGAGCAATAATAAAGGGTGATTATAGAGGAATGTCAGAGAGCGTGACCTGCATTGGTGACCTTACGCATGTTTGCCGTTCCTGTTTGCTATTATTAGCGGTGATGGATGGTGTTATTTTGATGTATTTATTTGATACACAGGAATGTTAACGAAAGCTGGCATATATGTTGTGATGAAATATATGGAACATGATGCTTTCTTAATTGATTCTATTTGATTTATCTCCTATTTACGTATTTATTTATTTATTATTTTCATACTTGTTTTTCCATGCTATCTCTCATGTATGGAGGAATGTAATGTTGTGATGACGATGATGATGATGATGATGATGATGATGATGATGATGATAGTAGTAGTAGTAGTAGTAGTAGTAGTAAGAATAAGAATAACAATAATAAGAAGAACAAAAACAACAAGAACAACAACAATAACAATAATAATAACAAAAATTCGACAGCTGTCCATATCATCCTTGTTTTTAAATGACTCGGTACACTGCAGCTGACAATATTCACCTCAAGATCACGTTAACATTAATCACGTGACAATCTCATCACTCCTAAACTTCGAGGTGTAAAATTTCCCTATAAAACCTTAAAAACAGAAACAAACGACACATAAAAAAAAAGAACTAAACAAAAACAAAAAAAAAACTCATAATACTTGGTGCAACGTGAATCTGAGCCACGAGAATACACATTTTTTCCCCGCCCCCCCCACCCCCAAAAGAAAGGAGGTGAAAAATAATATGCTGTATTCTCATTAAAATGAAACAAGAGAGGACATGAAATTACCATGAAGAAAACTCAGTGACAGTATAATGTTTAATGTCCTTCATATATTTTCTCCTCTAACACATAAAAAAAAAAATAAATAAATAAAATAGGCTTAATTAACTAATGTGCAGTTGTTAAGGCGAAAAGATGGAACGTGGGAGGAAAATATAACCAAGAGAACAGAGAAGGTGAAGAGGAAATGTGGAGAGAAGAGGAGAGAGAGTGAAGAAGGAAGAGAGAGATAATAAGAGAATGTGCACGAGGAGATGAAAGGGAAACAAGGATGAGTGGAAGCGGGAAGAAGAGGAAGAGAAAGGAAGAGAGGAGGAGGAGGAGGAGGATGAGGAGGAGGAGGAGGAAGAGGAGGAGGAAGAGGAGGAGGAAGAGGAGGAGGAGGAGGAGGAGGAGGAGGAGGAGGAGGAGGAGAAGGGGCATGAAGAGGAGAGGAAGTAGAGAATGCGACGTGTGGGAGATGAAGGAGAAGCAGAGATGAATCAAAAGAGAGAAAGGGAGGATGAAGTGAGGGAGGAGAAAAGGAGAGAGAGAAAGGTAAGAGAGAAGAGAATGCGTGGGAGGAGGTGAAATGGAGATAGAAGTGTCTGGAGAGAGGAGAGAAAGGTGAGAGAAGAGTCAGGGGGGAGAGAGAGAAAGGAAAAGAGGGAAGGGGGAAGTTGAAGAGGAGAGAAAAAAATATGAGGAGGTGGGGAGGGAGAGAGAAAGGAGGAGGATGAAAGCACAGAGAGAGAAATGTTAAAGAGGAGAGAAGTAGAAGAGAGAGAGAGAAAGGAAAGGAAATAGAAGACGGAAGAGGAAGAGAAGAAATGAGATAATGAATAAAAAAAACGAGAAAGCAATGAGTGAGAGTGAGAAGAGGGGGACGAAAGTGAGGAAGAAAGACAATTAAAGGAATAAAAAAGATGAAAAGGAGATGAGACAATGAGAGTAACTGGGAGATTAGTGAAGGAGGGAGGAAGAGAAGAAAGAGTAGGGTGCAAGGAAGAGGAGAAGTGAGGGAGAGTTAGGGAGATTAGGGAGATGAGGTAACTTATAAATATATGCGGAGGAAGGAGGTAGGGAGAGTGACGGGGACTACTAAAGACATGAAAAGACTGAGGGAACAAGAAAATAAGAGAGAGAGAGAGAGAGAGAGAGAGAGAGAGAGAGAGAGAGAGAGAGAGAGAGAGAGAGAGAGAGAGAGAGAGAGTGTAGTGACCTCAGCTTGACGTAATGACTTCATGATCCTTCCTGACACTCGCGTAGGCCTGCCATCAGTTCATCTTTGCGTCCCATTTCAATATTTAAACACACCAGAAAAAATTAAAATAAAACACTCATACTGAATACCATCATTGTTACCATCATTGCGTGAACCCCAAAATAAATAGGATTAAATTATTAAAGAGAGCAATACATACAAGAAACTACAAAAAAACACAATGATGCAAAGTGACAATATGAAAAATGCATTCAGATTTTTGGTGTGCCTTGAGTAGTAGATAAAATAGCAAACAATAGAATAAAGTAGAATAAATAAACAAAATAAATAAGAAATAAGTTAATAGATGAATAAATGAATAAATTATTAACTAACAAACAAACTAACCAATTAACTAACGAGTCAACTAGCTAAATAAAATACAAACGAACAATTAAACAAACTACAGTAGCTTATAAGGTCATTACATATTTATCAACCTTATTACACTATCTAAACAGTAACTAACCAACTAAATAAACAATATATAAACAAACAATTAAATAAACTTGCTTACGAGGTCATTACATAGTTATCAACCTTATTAACCTTATTTCCAAGCATTATCTCAACATTATAGTCTCCCCTTATCTCTGACACCATCAAGCACCGTGCCTCGTTAGCCTCACACTATTAACGACACAAGTTCAGGAGTCTGACCTGCTAAAAAATAAGAATTGTTTCCCTCACCAGCGATCTTATGGCCCCGGATTTAGATAATATTTTACTGCGGTTTCATTGTTGCCCGACATCCCCGCCTTCCTAGTTCACATTTACGACCGTCGCGATAATTAAGTCTTCAAGTGATCACAAAGTTAGGAAGAGGACGACAAGGAAAGGATGCGAGTCTCCGGTCAAGAGGAAACTCAACATCGTATTTGGAAATTGAATGTTGTCCTTTGAATACGTTTTCCCTCTCGTGTTTATACTCAGGTAGTATAAACCACCACGTGACGCACCCCAAACTTAATAGGTTACATGTGAACATTTCTTTTTTTTTTTTTTGCTCTGACTTTTTAAATTAGGATATTTACTCAGATTTTTTTTTTCCTTCATCTCTAGTTTTTCTTCTTTCTCTCAACTCTATTTTTTTTTAGTTAGTTTTATTTTAAGGAAACTTAATGGCATGTATAAGGACATTTTCCTCCTCAGGCTTTTTAAAAATTTTGACATTTACTCAAAAAAAAAAAAACAAAATTACTTATATATGGGTATCTTTGATTTTTTTCTATTTATAAATATCTTTCTCTCTCAACTTTATATTTTGTGTCAATTTGTACTTAAAGAAAACTCATTTTCTTATATCTAAACTTTCTCCCTCTCAAACCTTTTAATTTTGGATATTTGCTAAAAAAAAAAAAAATAAATAAATAAATAAAATAAAATAAATAAATAAATAAATAAAAATAAAATAAAAATAAATAATAAATAAATAAATAAATAAACAAACAACAACACACATATTTTTCTCCTCATCTTTAAATATTTCATTATCATTTCCTTTAACCTCTACATTTTTATCATCAACAAGAAGCTTAGTATCATAAAATACAGGCATATTTTTCTTCCTTCGCATTTCCCGCCTTTACTTATAAACCACCACGTGACGCACCCCAGTCTTCCTCTTCCGCTGCAAAAAAAGGTAGAGAGAAAAAAGCGAGGCCACATATTTATATTTATCCTTCCGAGTCAAAGGAATCATGATAGGATGGAATATTTACCTTCCTGAGTGAGTCAACCACTAGCGAGAGAGAGAGAGAGAGAGAGAGAGAGAGAGAGAGAGAGAGAGAGAGAGAGAGAGAGAGAGAGAGAGAGAGAGAGAGAGAGTGGAAGAAAGAGAGAGGGAAAGACAAGGACAGCTGAGGGAAGAGCATCATTGGAATGGGGGGAAGAAAGAGCGAGAGAGAGAGAGAGAGAGAGAGAGAGAGAGAGAGAGAGAGAGAGAGAGAGAGAGAGAGAGAGAGGCAGGCAGGTCGTTGGGAGGCAAAGATTAACAAAGTTGAAACACGCAGGCTGCCCAAGTGGAAACACGACTGATACTTGCTGCATTTAAGTCTATTAACTGGACAAGTTTGGCGGCACAGGAGGGAGGAAGCAATCGGGAACTGGAATGCTGGGCTTCAGTTATCGAAAATTTACTGCCTCAGCGAGTAGGGCGAAGGGAAAACAGGGGAAAAGCATTGGTAGGTTTGAGCCAGACATCACCTTTACCCATAAGTAGAAGGACAAAAGGGGAAAACCACATGGGAGTTCAGAGTAGCGGTTCAACATTTCACCGGTAGATGGAGAATAGGGAAGGGATGTGGAAAGGTCGAAAGACACGAATGCTTATAAACTTTTGCCTTCCTCGCTTTGATATGACACTAGTGAAATGTTCGGTTAAAAACAAGTGAAATAAGAGTACAGTTTTATATTGAGGACGGAAGCATATGTCTGTCAGGAGGTGGATAGAAGTTCTTGTAAAATTTTGTCTTTCTGATGATAGTGACTGATGAAAGGCTACGTTAAAAACAGTAACAGTATTAGTTTAACTGGTAGAAGAATAGGAACAGACAGTGGAAAGGTTGAAAGATGGGAGTACTTGGAGAATTTCGCTTTTCTCACTTGCATAGATAATGGATGAAGGTTGAAACAATAATAAAAAAAAATAAAATAAAAAACAAGTGAAACAGGATTACGATTTAATTTTACGTTTTACCTGTAGAAGCATAGGACGAGGCTCCGGAAATGTTGAAAGATTGAAGTGCTTGTAAAATTTCGCTTTCCTCTCTTGAATACAAAATGAATGAAGGCTGAAACATTATAAACAGACGAAATAACAATAAAATTTCATCTTTACCTGTACACAGACACAAGAAAAGAGCTGAAAATGTAAAAAAATACGGATATAAAAGCAAGCTCCACCTTTCCTGCCTGCACGTAAATGAACAACGAGAAAAAGTATATAAAAAAAATGGAAAGCAGAGGAAGTAAGGGCAAGGAAGGCTTCACCCAAGAGCCTTACCTATGGAATCACAATGAGGCAGAGGCTAACCTGAACAGATGGCCATTCGACTTGAGCCGGAGCGATAGAGTTTTGACTCAGATCCATTTATTAAGTTGGTCCGTAAACCAGAAATGGAAAAGTTCATCATTCAGGTTTACTCAGCAGGAGGAGCAGAGAGGAAGGAGGAGGAAAAGAAGGAATAGGAGGAGGAGAAGGAGGAGAAGGAGGAGGAGGAGGAGGAGGAGGAGGAGGATGGGTTGGTGGTGGAGGAGGACGGGATGGAGAAGAAGAAGAAGAAGAAGAATAAGACGACTGGTGGTGTTTGTGGAAGAGGAGGAAGAGGAGGAGGAAGACTGAGTTGAAGAGGAGGAGGACTGGGTGGAGGAGGGGAGAACGGAAGCAGAAGGAGAAGCAGAAGGAAGGAAGCGGAGATAGTAAGAGCACAAGATGATGAAAAGCGAAAGAAAAATAAGAACACACACTAACTTGAGCCAAACTACGAAAAGATATGAAGAGAGGGAAAGAAAAATACCTCCACGGGAAGGATAAATAATAAAAAAAGATCCACGGAGGAAAAGTAAGAAGAAATACTGGACTCGTGAAGGAACACTGAAGGAAGAGGAGAGGAGAGGAGAGGAGAGGAGAGGAGAGGAGAGGAGAGGAGAGAGGAGAAGAGAGGAAGGATAACTCGGGGACAGGAAAAGGTCGCGAGGCAGAAACCATAAAAGGGATGAAATACTTAGCAGGAGAGAAATAACACAAAGGAATACAAAGGAAGGACAAACAGCAGCATGCGTGTTGGCCCTGACGAAGATGTTTACGAGACAGAGAGAGAGAGAGAGAGAGAGAGAGAGAGAGAGAGAGAGAGAGAGAGAGAGAGAGAGAGAGAGAGAGAGAGAGAGAGACGAATGATGCATAATGAATACTAAAAGGCAAACATATGAAGATCTATCTCGTGACATTTCACACACACACACACACACACACACACACACACACTAAACATTTACACATTTCATTTAACACTAACTTATGAACACAAATTTGCATCACGATAATAAGTCTTCGTGAAACCAAAATAGATAAATAAATACATCTACAAATAAGCAAACCATGAGGGCAGAAACCGCAAAACTACATGTCTGTATAAATATATAAAAAAAACATTAATTAGCGTGTACACCACCTCAGGTAACCAGAAGACTCACTCACCTGTGAAGATATTACCTTGTTACCCCTTCAGGTATCTTCTCTGCCTCACCTGTCCCACAAATTGAGGAGTAGAAGCGAAAAAGGTGAATTTACGATCATAGAAAACGAGGTGTACCAGCTGGGCGTCTCCCACTACAAGACAAATACTAAAAACATATTTATCGTAGCGGGGCAAACAAATGCTGGAATTATTTCAAAACCGGGGAACTCTGAGAGAAATAATACATTACTCTCCTCAACTGCAGGCAAGTTATGTAAATATTGAGAGAGAGAGAGAGAGAGAGAGAGAGAGAGAGAGAGAGAGAGAGAGAGAGAGAGAGAGAGAGAGAGAGAGAGAGAGAGAGAGAGAGAGAGAGAGAGAGAGAAATTCTGTACCTCGAAAGTCCATAATAGTAGAACTTTTACGCCTGGTTATTGAGAAGAGGAGGAGGAGGAGGAGGAGGAGGAGGAGGAGGAGGAGGAGGAAGAGGAGGAGGAGGAGGAAGGCTGAAGGTCACAGAATAAAGCATTAATGTGGCAGCCGGTGTCAAGGAGCCCAACGGGAGGAGACCAAGGTAAGGGCGAAGACGGCAACACGAGACCGCACTTCAGGCGAGACCAGGAGAGACCAAGGATGAGGAACCGAGAAAGAGATTGAGTAACATTAAAAACCGAAAGAGTGCCGGAACCGAATAAGGCCAAAGAGGATCCGAACGAGACCGTAGAACCAAACACAAGGGAGCGAACGAAGTTGTAAAACCGAAGCAAACCGAACAGAAAAAGAAAGGATGGAAAAAAAAAAAAACAGAATCCACGTATCGCCAATTATAATATTTCACAACATGCAAAATTTTCACGATACACAAAAGACCCTCCAAAAATAATAATAATAACGTTAGAACATCAGAGAAAGAAATTAGATAAGAGAAAAAAAAAACCCAACTTACTCTATAACCAAAACGCATGACACATAACTGAATTAATGAAATGAAGTTACCAGATAAAAAAAAGAAAAAATGAATAACAAGAGTGTGGAGAGAGAACGGCGGTCAATCACGCTGAGTTGCTCCTCCTCCTGCTCCTCCTGCTCCTCCTCCTCCTGCTGCTGGTGAAGTGGATTTTTGGACTCACAAATGGAGTACAAGCGAGAGAGATAACACGGACTACGCTCGGCACCTGATAGGGTCCGCGAAGGCCAGCCAGCAATAACACACGAAGCCGGGCGGTGAAAGGGGCTTATTTGCAATGAATACGAGAGGGAGATTGAATTGTCCAGGTAGCTTATGCATGTCAGATTTTTGCCACAAACACAAGCCAACACCAACCAGCAGGTAACGCCGCGAGAATTGTATTTGATTCCCTCCTTGTGTGTAGCTAACGAAGGAACGATGTGAAGGAACTGCAGAGAGAGAGAGAGAGAGAGAGAGAGAGAGAGAGAGAGAGAGAGAGAGAGAGAGAGAGAGAGAGAGAGAGAGAGAGAGAGAGAGAGAGAGAGAGAGAGAGAGAGAGAGAGAGAGAATATATGTCATGAGGGAGGCGCATAAAAAAATGAGCTTCCAATCCTGAGAGAAAATGATGAAGATAAAGTAAGGCGGAGCTCAAGAAATAATGCAGTGTGCGTGTGTGCGTGCGTGCGTGCGTGTGTGTGTGTGTGTGTGTGTGTGTGTGTGTGTGTGTGTGTGTGTGTGTGTGTGTGTGTGTGTGTGTGTGTGTGTGTGTGTGTGTGTGTGTGTGAATATTCCTCCAGCATCCCTTTATGATTCCACACATAACTCTCTCTCTCTCTCTCTCTCTCTCTCTCTCTCTCTCTCTCTCTCTCTCTCTCTCTCTCTCTCTCTCTCTCTCTCTCTCTCTCTCTCTCTCTCTCTCTCTCTCACTACTGACCGGAATCTCTTAAACATGGAACGCTACGCACCTGCCCAAACTTCACCTTTACTCGCTATGCACAGGTGAGCGAAGAGGGAAGGGGGAGGGGAAGAGGGAGGGGAAGAGGATGGGTAGGGGAAGTATGAAGGGGAGGAAGGAAAGGGAGCGAGAAAGAGAGGGGAGTTAAAGCGAAGGTTTGAAGAGGAAGAACAGAAAGAGAGGGAGAGAAGGGGTGAAGGGAGAGGACAGATAAGGAAAGGGTTAAGTTTACTTGTGCCACACCTGTATGTCAGACACGGGAAGGCAGACAGGTAACTTTGTGGTGATGATTATTGGTGGTAATGATTGGTAATTATGCTGTGTGTGTGTGTGTGTGTGTGTGTGTGTGTGTGTGTGTGTGTGTGTGTGTATGTGTGTGTGTGCAGTTGGTGTCATATTGAGAGGGTAACTACTACTACTACTATTACTACTACTACTACTACTACTACTACTACTACTACTACTACTACTACTACTGCTGCTGCTGCTGCTGCTACTACAATAATAACAATAGCCGGGTACCATCTCTCTCTCTCTCTCTCTCTCTCTCTCTCTCTCTCTCTCTCTCTCTCTCTCTCTCTCTCTCTCTCTCTCTCTCTCCTCTCGGCCAGCTAGCATTACTATAAGCATATCCATCTCGCTCCAGCAGGACACGGGTGGGAGGATCTTGTGTTATGCTCATGTCAGGTCACTCACTCACATCTACACTCACCCACACACACACACACACACACACACACACACACACACACACACACACACACACACACACACACACACATACAAGAAATCCGGATTCAGAAACACTGTTTTTCACCACAACTATTTTCAAAGGCCACAGAAATGATTGGCCGGGTTCTCAACATTGTTTCTCACTGGAATAATGTAGAAATCTTGTTAATCTGTCAAAAAAATTCCTTAAAAATAAAATTCGGTAGCTTTAACTAGAGCCTTTTGAAAGTAGTGGAGATGCGGCTCAGAAAAGTTTCAGAATACTCTTCTAAAAAACGAACAGGCAATGTCTACACAACCACCCAGCCACCCACACATTAACGTAACCCTAACACAAATACTCCCTCGGCAGTGTATGGTACGTGAGTGACATCCATGTACAACATTAAGCAGAAAAATCCATCAGGTGAAGATCAAGAGTTAAATTACATTGTCAAATAAAAACATATATATAAAAGAAACCCGAGCAAGATTTAAAAAGAGGAAAAAATGGAAGGCTATAAAAGGCTTTACACTCCTACGTAACCTGCATGACGTCTTTCTTTACTGGTCACCTGGGTAATCTAAATATACAACTGTGCGTTCATGGCGTGGGTTCGAATCCCGGCTCAGGTGTTCCGGAGGTGACCTGTACTAACCTTCCTCTTTCCAAGACCGGTTCCCTTCGTGACCTTTCTCTCCTGCACGTAAGACGAGAACTAAGTGTTACGATCCTTAGCCTTATGTAAAATTCTATGTCCCCGTGAAAGAAATATCGCCTCTTCGACACACGTGACGCGACACTTCACGCCTTACGTAACGCGGCACCGAGGCTTAGGGCTTTAGGGTTCCTCGCCAGCAACAGGTAATGCCACTCCTCGAACTGTTTGTGTTCCATAAGTGACGCTTGACTTTCCAGGTGTAAAGATGCCCATTCATTCCACGGTGTGTTGTCCTCATTTCTCACAGAGTAAAGCAACATTCCTCCTTTATAATAAGTACTTTCTTCCTTTATCTTCAGTGTTTGTTTTGTGTTCCTCTTTTAAGGTGATAAGTTACTTTCATAATATTGTACAGTAAAATAACATTCCAGCTATATTTCAAGTACTTTCGTTCGTCTTTAACTAACATTTAACTTTTTATAGTGAAATAACAACAACAACAACAACAACTACAAAAACAACAACAACAATAACAACAACAACAACAACAACAACAACAATAACAACATTAATAACATCTATGGAAAAAAGGTAATATTTATTCGCTTTCAATAAAGTAACACACTTACTTTATTTCAGTACTTTCGATTCTTTGTAAGTAACATTAAACTTTTCCAGGGCAACACTAACACTACACAACTTTACCCCACATACTAAACCTTAATTTTCTCTCGTGTAATCAGAACATAAAAGAAAATATGGCACCACTTCACCTCGCATTCTCCTGCCGACCTTTCTCTCACTGCTGGTAAAAAGTTATCTTGATTTCATATAAACTTTAACATCTACACGCATAATTCACGCCTCCTTTCATGTATTTCGTCTCCACCTTACCTTGTTCTGCTGAAAAATTAATCCTTGCATCAGTTCATTATCCGTCATAATTTTCAGAGTTTTCCAAATTTCCAAGTGTTTTCAAGGGGCTTCTATTTTTTTCTAAGGATTTTCAAAACTTTTCGAGAGGTTTTCAAAGGTTTTCAATTTTCTATAGGGATTTTCAAGGGTTTTCATGGATTTCCAAGAATTTCAAGGTTTTTTTTTAATGTTTTTCTTGGGTTTTGAAGGATCTTTAAAAAAATCAAGCGCTGCAAGGATTTTTCAAGAATTCTTAGTAGTTTTCAAAATTTTTTTTTGTGATTTTCTATGATTTTTAATTGTCTTCAATGATTTCAAAGATTTTCAAGAATTTTCAAGAGTTTTCAAGAAGCTTCATAATCCTGACACCTGCATCATTACCGGCGTGTCCTTGTGCGTGTTCATTAATCCAGTTGTTATGAGGGAATGGCAGATAGTTTTAGCGACGGAGACAAATGATTGGAAGTATAAACAGGAATACATTACGCCATTATTAATCAGCTGGTGAAGGAGAAAGAAGTCCGCATAAATACATGACAAAATGGTAATTACTCGGGAAAGTTTTAGACAAGTGCAAGGTCGCGTTTCAAATTTAAGTCTTGCTATTAAAATTACAGATAATGATGATGATGATGATACTACTACTTCTACTACTACTACTACTACTACTACTACTACTACTACTACTAGTACTACTACTACTACTACTATTACTACTACTACTGCTACTACTACTACTACTACTACTATTATTACTACTACTACTACTAACAATAATAATAGCAGGAATAAGAGGAAGAACACACACACACACACACACACACACACACACACGCTCAGAACCCTCCTCCCTCCCCAGAAAAAAAAAAAAAAGAAAAGCTAAAAAACGCCAAAACATGGGAAGGAGGAGGAGGAAAGAAGATAAATAAAAAAAGAAAGAAACTGAAAAAAAAAACATACGATAAAAAAAAGTAAATAAAAACACTCCGGGATAGGCTGCGTTTCTTTCCGGGGCAAATGAACCGCTTTTGTTCGTGTGGGAATTGACACATTGTAGACAGACCACAGACGCTTCATGTTATCGAGTTGTCCCGCAAATGAAGAGGAAGTGGAGGCTTGCACCGAGAAAAGAGAGATCGACACGGAGAATGAAATTGCACGACGAAAGAGAGAGAGAGAGAGAGAGAGAGAGAGAGAGAGAGAGAGAGAGAGAGAGAGAGAGAGAGAGAGAGAGAGAGAGAGAAACTTGCTGGAATGTCTGAAGGAAAAACGCAAGAAAATTCTAAGGATGTGTTGCTGAAAACTTTCTCTCTCTCTCTCTCTCTCTCTCTCTCTCTCTCTCTCTCTCTCTCTCTCTCTCTCTCTCTCTCTCTCTCTCTTACCTGTACCCTTGAGTCATTAAGTGGCAGGTACCTTCATTAACCTGAACCCTTTGCCGCCATCTTGGAACTTACAGACATTTCAAAATTTCTTAAAAAAATGACTTTAAAACCTTCAAAGACACCCTGAGACCTTCCCCCTACCCCTCTCCCTCTCTCTCTCTCTCTCTCTCTCTCTCTCTCTCTCTCTCTCTCTGTCAATCAGCCAGTCACGTCATTTCCACTTTTCAACTTTCGCTCACACTCGTAACTTTATTCAAATGGACGTGTACGTAGGAAGCCTCCCCCTTAACCCTAGGAACCCTTTAACTGTATATTTAAAATCTGCTTCACCTTGGTTCTTGCGTCCAGCGTGGCACCAAAAGCATCAGTGAGGCGCGGTTAGATTCCCTCAAGCCTTTCGCAATCAAGACAGAGAGAAAATCGAGAATATAGAGTCTGAACGGCGGGGAAAAGTTACAGCATACAGGGAAGGTAAATTTTTGCCAAACAATGCTACGACGATTGTGGAGAATGACAAAATGACAATACCGGGAGAGGAGTGTGAGAGGAGAGAAGAGCCAGTGCTGAGGGAGAGGAGCGAAGGGTGAGTGTATGGGAGGGAAATGAGAGGTCGACTGTGAGATTAAAAGGGAGGTATGCAGGGAATGGGAGCGTAGGGGAGAGATGAATGGAGTGGATGGAGATTAATAGGAAGGGAGGGAAGAGGAGGGAGAGGAGGTATGGAAAAGTATGGAGGGATGGACGGTAGAGGAGGAATGTCAAGGAAAAGATGAATGAAAAAGTAGCCTTCGATAGAGAAACACACACACAAACACACACACACACAAAAAAAAAAGGAGAAATGAGAGGACGAAAATAAAGATGAGATGACTGAGGCAAATGACAGAGTGGAGGAGGAAATGAAAAATAAAAATAAAACTGGGCAAAAGGAAAAAAATGTATTAAATGAAAAACAGGAAAAGTAAAGAAAAGAAATAAGAAACAAGGATTGAAAGAGACAGAAAGAGAAAGAGATGGGGTGAGAAAGAGAGCAACAATTACGAGAGATGGAATAATACACAGAGAGAAAAGGGAGGAAGGAGGAATAAGAATAGAAGAATACTAAGAGAGAGAGAGAGAGAGAGAGAGAGAGAGAGAGAGAGAGAGAGAGAGAGAGAGAGAGAGAGAGAGAGAGAGAGAGAGAGAGAAATACGGTGCGAGAAGTAAGAGGAAAGGTGGAAGAAAAATGGGGAGAGAAAAAAAGCAGCGGTAGAGACAAAACCCGAGCTATGTGATCAGGAATCCTAGAATCCTGGAATCTTGGAATCTTAAAACCCCGATTCCTATTTGGGAACCGAAGGAGAATATACGGCTAACAATGGGCGAAGCTTCCTGACAGATGAGAGAGAGAGAGAGAGAGAGAGAGAGAGAGAGAGAGAGAGAGAGAGAGAGAGAGAGAGAGAGAGAGAGAGAGAGAGAGATAAGAGGGGCAGGACACGAAGGAGGAAAGCGGAAAAATAAAGGGAGAATAAAGGGAAGAGACAACAGTGGGTGCTTGGAAGAGAGTTATTGAGCAGGAGGGAAATAATAGAGACGGAGAAAACCTGAAGAAAAAAGACAACAGGCAAAAGGAAGGAAAGCCGGAAGGGAAAAGAGGAAAAGGAGGAAAGGAGGAAAAGAAAACGAGGGAGAGGATAATGAAAGCAGGTGTTAAAAAGATAATACAGGGAGTGTGCAGAAAATCAATCAGAGAAATCAGTGAAGAAACTCGCGTGGGGATTAAAAATTAAGGGATTCTGCACACACACACACACACACACACACACACACACACACACACACACACACACACACACAGAGAGAGAGAGAGAGAGAGAGAGAGAGAGAGAGAGAGAGAGAGAGAGAGAGAGAGAGAGAGAGAGAGAGAGAGAGAGAGAGAGAGAGAGAGAGAGAGAGAGAGAGAGAGAGAGAATAAAATAATAACAATAAATTTATGCCATCTCATATATTTTGTTCTAAAAGTTTAAATTCACTGAGAAAAGTCAATGGTGCCCACACTATGAATAACAAATACATTAAAAAGGTGTAGGAGTCACTGGATATTTTTTTATAATGACTCAGGTTAATGCAAGTATATATTATCTATGTATGTATGCAGGTGTGAATTATGTACGAGTATGTATGAATGTATGTATGAATGTATGTACGTAGGTATGCATGCAATACCTTCGCGTTTTTCCAAGTACAGTGTTATTTAACTTAACCTAACGTAATTTTTTTTATAACTTAGCCTAACACGTCTAACAGTCTGACTTGAATTTCAGCTTAATACATTCTATCTTAACCCTAACTTAGCTTAACTTAACCTACCCTAACATAACATAACACAGTCTAACCTACCCTAACATAACATAACACAGTCTAACCTAACCTAACTTATCCAGGCTTAACCTAACCTACCATCATCCTAGTTTAACCTAACCTATCCTAACATAAGGCAAGATAAATTAACCCAACCCAACCCTACCTAACCTGACCTAATTAGCTTACCCTACCCAACACTAGACATAACCTGACCTAACATCACCTAAGTTCACCTGACCTTTTTTTCCCAAACTGAGTCACAGGTCACGAGGTCACGGGAGGTCAGATAGTAAGGCAGGAGGCATATTTAGTGAATGTTATCAAGTTTGGCAAGGCTGAGAGAAAGATGGTAAGACTCTGATAATTTCAAAGAGAATCAGGGTCTTTGGAGATTAAGAGAGAGAGAGAGAGAGAGAGAGAGAGAGAGAGAGAGAGAGAGAGAGAGAGAGAGAGAGAGAGAGAGAGAGAGAGAGAGAGAGAGAGAGAGAGAGAGAATAATATAAAAAAAATTCAATATAAATCTCATGAAAATAAATACCAAAATTAAGCCACTAAATATTAGAAAATTAAACAAGAACAAAAACAATAACAACAACAACAACAACAACCGAGAGAGGAAAAAAAGGCAAATACAAGAGACAATAAAAAAAATAATTAAAGACAACAAGGAGAAAAGGAAGTCGAAGAAAAAAAAGACGAAAAAGGTGATAAAAAAAAAACAAAAAAAAACAAAAAACAAAAGGAAGAAAGATAGGAGGCGGATCAGCGACACGGCTTAGAATGAAGACTGAGACAGATTAAAGGATCGAAGAGTCTTTTCAAGAAATGCTGATAAAGAGAATGAAGGTTCAGTTCAAATCCTTCTCCTAATGACACTGCTTAAAGGCGTGAGAAAGAAAGATGCAGCTGTATAATGGTGGGCGTGGTGGTGGTGGTGGTGGTGGTGGTGGTGGTGGTGGTAGCAGTAGTAGTAGTAGTAATAGTAGTAGTAGTAGTAGTAGTAGTAGTAAGAAGGAAGAGCAGGAAGAGGATGAATAAAAAGAATATAAAGGAAGACCAAACAGCAACAGACTTTTCAGGGTCTAGTTAAGGTTGTTTGCGTAACTATTGTATGCTATTAGTGGGAGAGACAGCATAGTACTGAAGTAGTAGTAGTAGCAGTAGTAGTAGTAGTAGTAGTAGTAGTAGTAGTAGTAGTAGTAGTAGTAGTAGTAGTAGTAGTAGTAATAATAATAATAATAATAATAATAATAATAATAATAATAATAATAATAACAACAATAATAAAAATAATAACAACAAATAATGACAAAAAACTCTCAGAAGCCCAACTTGATCATCCAAAACAAACAAGCTCACGTTGAAATATTTTCAGGAAAACACACACACACCGGACACATACAAAGCTTATTAAAGAAAATGAAGTGTAATAAATCTCTCTTGAAAACCAGAGGAAAAAGATAAAAGACTGAAAAACACGAAGGTCTCTCTCTCTCTCTCTCTCTCTCTCTCTCTCTCTCTCTCTCTCTCTCTCTCTCTCTCTCTCTCTCTCTCTAATATTTTCCTTTATTTTATTCTTCTCCCTCTCCCCAACCTGTCTACTTTCTCTTTTTCTGTTCTTCTTTCCTCCTATTTCGTCTCTCCTTTCTTTTACCTGTCATATCATTCTCTATAAACTCTGTTCTTCCTCCTTCTCTTTCTCTTTTTCTCCTTTTTTTCCTCCTCTTCCTCTCGGAGCTCAAATATCTGAACTCTTTATTTCTGCTTGATATCTGTATTTAATTTCTCTCTCTCTCCCTCTCTCTCTCTCTCTCTCTCTCTCTCTCTCTCTCTCTCTCTCTCTCCGCGGCGCCTGATCGTGTTTGGCAGGCGGAATATTAACTCAATTAAAGGGGGGATTACCTCGCCCTTAGCTACCGCTGCTGAATTTACCTGAACGAAAGCCAGACCAGGGAGAAAGTAGGACAGGTAAAAGTTATGTAGTTATAGATGAAGATGTAGTGGTGGTGGTGGTGGTTGTGGTGGTTGTGGTGGAATTTATATGGTCCAAAACGAGTCTGTGAGGAAATGGGATTGATAAAAGAAATGGGTGTAGAGGTAGATGTAGAAGGCGTAGTAGCAGTGGCAGTGGTGGTGGTAATGGCAGATACTAAACTAAACTGGATGTGGTGATGGTAGTAGTAGTGGTAGCAGAAAAAAATGTTGCTTTTGTAGAGAAATGTGAGAGTAATACAAGTTGAAGTTATAATGAATAAAAACTGGAGAAGATACTCAATACTCGTACTTTCATAATGATAGTAACAGTAACTAACAGGATAACAATAAATAGTAATAATAAGTAATAAAATTCGAAGTCATAATAAATATAAACTGAAAAAAAAGATACCCAGTACATTAATAACAGTAGGTATATTTGTAGTTATAAGTAAGACCAGCTTGACGTTCTTGTAGATGACTATGATAGTAATAGTTGAGGTAATGGTAAATACAAGTTAAGGAAGATAATCAGAACTTAAATAAAGACAGCTACACTCATAAGACAAGCCTCTGGTGACTTAGAAGATACTAAATACTTGAGAAACTGGTGGTAATAGTTAAATTATGTGACGATGACAGAAAGTTAAGAATACATTACATAAGTTACAAATAAGTATAAGTAACAAAAAAGCTTTAAGAAAATAATGACAATGATTGTAGTAAAGCAGTTAATGATAGTGATTATAGTTCTTGTGTTGCAGATGATAATAGTGACGATAATGGGTAAGCTAGTGGAGTGAGAAGGGGAATAATAAGAGCATAAGTAAGCATAATAATGATGGCTGTGATGACGGTAGTAGTGGTGGTGCTTGTGTTGCAGACGACAATGGTGATGATGACAGGTAAGGTAATGGAGGGAGAGGGAGAATAATAATATCATAAATACACGTAATAATAGTGATAGTTATGATGATGGTAATGGTGGTGGTGGTGGCGTTCCGGACGATAATGGTGACGATGGCTTCTAAGGTTACAGAGGAGTGAGGAACGAGGATAGTAATAGTATGAGTAATAATAATAATAATAGTGGCAGCAGTGATAATGATAACGTCTGCACTAGAATGAGACAGGGAAGTAACGAAGAATAAAAGTGAAAGCAGGAATACATGCTGCAAAAAAAAAAAAAACTTACGTATTTTCTTTATTTTCACGTTCAATATTTTTTTCAACGCAGTTATTCCTCGAGGCAGAAAGAAAACGTGTAGATCTTGAACACCATGACTTCCCAAATGGTTTCCTACGATGATTTATGGCTGAAAATATGAGAGCAAGTCTGGAATTCAGATGTTAGTGCATACCAGAGAGAGAGAGAGAGAGAGAGAGAGAGAGAGAGAGAGAGAGAGAGAGAGACAGATTGGGTAGCGGTAAATGAAAACAAATCGAAGAACACGGGGAAATAAAAGATGAAACAGCAGCAGAGCGTAACAAGGCACATCGCCGTTCTTTTTTTACTGATTTTTCTTGCCTTTCAAACTCACCAAAACCTTCCCTTCCATTTTTTTCACATCCAACACAAAACATTTATATTTTTTTTATCCATCACTGTGTAGTTATGCAATATGTGTGTCAATCCACCAACACTGCACGTCTACACACACAAACACACACACACACACACACACACACACACACACACACACACACACACACACACACACACACACACACACACGTGCAATTTGCGATACACGTTCAGCCAATCACCTTTTGACCTCTCACCTGGACGCTCCCATCAGCCAATCAGCGACGACAAATCGACATCAAATCGACTTCCTATTGGTTAATCTTGATCTCTCTCCTGATTGGCTTTCAGAGTGGGGTAATGGACTGGTAACTGTGTACACCATTAAGGGCTTTGCTTGTCCGTGCATGTGTGTGTGTGTGTGTGTGTGTGTGTGTGTGTGTGTGTGTGTGTGTGTGTGTGTGTGTGTGTGTGTGTGTGTGTATTCCAGTTGATCGAATATGGAATTTCCAGAAAGGTAAAGAAAAACATACCAGGAAAAATAGGAAAATAAACAAGAAAACGAATCAGATCAATGATAAATGAAGAAAAAGTAAATAGTCTCTCTCTCTCTCTCTCTCTCTCTCTCTCTCTCTCTCTCTCTCTCTCTCTGATGGAGGGAGAAGAATCGTGGAGGAAACACATTATGGCAGGAAGGCAAGTTTTTCTGGCTTAGCAAAGTTTAGAGTCTGCCACGGTATTGCAAAGTCTCTTCCTGCTCCTCCTCCTGCTCCTCCTCCTCCTCCTCCTTACCAACTTCTCATCTTCCTTTCCCTTGTCCTCATGTTGTTTCTTATCCTTCTCCTTCTCTTCCTCCTCTTCTTATGTCCTAAATATCTCTTTTAGTCTTATTTATCCATTTTGTTCCTCTTTCATCTTCAATCTGTGGTAGTACCCTTCATCTATTTCCGATTTCACACTTCTTAGAATCTCTCTCTCTCTCTCTCTCCTCAACTCTAATTCTCCTCATTCATGTCTGTAAGCTTGTCTGTTCGTCTGTCTGTTACTTAGGCATCTTCCGTCTCCTTCAGGTATCAAAACAGGAAAGAAATTACAAAAATACACCCAAAAAAGCCATAGCACTCACTCTTCTAATAGAAATTAACAAAAAACTCACCATCACCTCACTCCGTTTTCTTTCTTTCATTTTTTCAGTAATACAAGCTCCCATTTTCTTCGGGAGTTTGAAGGGTACACACATGTAACCTTTTGTTCCGCGAGAGAAATTGGATCCTTCTGGCGGGTGCGGAACACTACCTCTTCCTTCTTTTTTTGTGCCACTCTTCCGTTTTCTTTGTCTATTTCTTCCTGCTTTCTTTTAATGAAGAGTCTGGTTTTCTTCGGTCGATGCTTCAAGGGGCACTGAGGAATGTTCGTTTTTTTTTTTTCTGCGTATTTATAACTTAGGCTGGGAATCACGGGTGAGGGCACATTTCGTAAACATAACACACCTTTGTACTCTGCACTAGATCAAGCTTTTTGTTGTAATAAGAGGAAGGAAGGGTGGAAAAAGTTCTTATCCAGAGAGAGAGAGAGAGAGAGAGAGAGAGAGAGAGAGAGAGAGAGAGAGAGAGGAGATGAGATGAGAAAAAATATTATAACAAAATGTAGTAAAAAAATAAGTTTCAACCTCGTACTAATGAAGGGAAGTGAATGAGTTACTTTGACAACAAGCACCTAAAAAAAAAAAAAAATAGAGAAGAGCAAGTGAGTAAAAACTTTTCGATGCACGTAACGCGTCTGAAGGCCGACCGAAAAAAAAAAAAAATACAGGAGATTTTTTATACAAGATTTTAAAGAACATCCGAGTACGTGTGAGTGTGAAGAGAGGTATACGTGTTGCTCAGGAGACAAAGCTTAAAAGAAGAGAGCACAGCAGTAATAGCTTCCCACGTAAAGCGACGCGTTTGATGACAAAATAAAAACAAACATCCAGCAGAGAGAGAGAGAGAGAGAGAGAGAGAGAGAGAGAGAGAGAGAGAGAGAGAGAGAGAGAGAGAGAGAGAGAGAGAGAGAGAGAGAGAGAGAGAGAGAGAAGGGGGGATGGGATCTAAACGTGTCACTTGGAAAAATACAAAAGGAGCCGGCGAAAACAATCTTTCAGTAAACACTTCCCAGTATCGAGTGTTTGAAAAGAAAAAAAAAATATTTAAGAAGATCCAATTGTGTATCGAAAGATCTGGAGAGAGAGAGAGAGAGAGAGAGAGAGAGAGAGAGAGAGAGAGAGAGAGAGAGAGAGAGAGAGAGAGAGAGAGAGAGAGGAAAAGAAGAGCGCATCGTAGTGAAGCTTCCAGGAAATGGGTATTTTAAACGTACAGCTGAGGAAAGAAGTTGTATAACCTGACACCGCGAAATTGAAGTGTACATGGAGCAGTTACAGGGGCAGGAACAAGGCTTACAGGTGTGTGTGTGTGTGCGTGTGTGTGTGTGTGTGTGTGTGGTGAAGTCCCGTCTCCATAGCTATACGTGTCTGATTTTTTCCTTAGTTTGTGCACACTTGTCACCAAAACTGCCTCCTCTTTTAGTTCATTCCAACCTTCAATGTGTCTTTGTGGAAAACTATTCTTGTTTGTGCTGTTTCAACATCTTTTTTCTCAACTTGTGTGGGTGTCTCCTTCTGCTTTCATGATAGCTTGTCTCTTTTAGCGCCTTCTCTCACTGGCAAGTTTCTGATATACTGACGGGATCCTCATGTTGGCCGCTGCATTTGACACCACGTAATTCTGCTCGTATATTTAACCTGTACAAATGACGCTTCACTAACTCTGCTCCACGAGTAAGTTCCACCACTACAAATAACACGCCACTGCACTCTGCTCCACATAAGTTTTACCGCTGCGAGACTTTACTCTAATCCACCTGAGTTCTATCACTATAAATACCACGCCACTTAATCTTGCTCCACACAAGTTTTGCAGTACAAGACATTTTACGCAGTTCAATATTCAACTCATAGTTTTTACTACTACAAAGAACACCACTTAATTCGGCTCCACATATATGGTTTTTGGCACAACAGATCACACTTAACACTGCTTCACATGTATATTTTTTTCCGATTATTATTACTCAGTGTATAGAACCAACAGTTATGACATTAATAGCTACTGCTGACTAATTATTACTAAAGCTTTAGTGACAGGCGTGTGAGCTGCGGATAGCTCAACGTTAGCTTAAGATATTAGCTCGTATTTGTCTGGACATCCCTCGTGTAACGACAGAATACCAGTGGCTCGCGACAAGTAATTTTCAGAAGTGAACACACACACACACACACACACACACACACACACACACACACACACACACACACACACACATACCTGTCTTACCTTCTGCCGCCACACAGCCGCGCCCCAAGACACACCACTCAATACTCCACGCCACGCACTACATCCACACCGGCCTGATCTGAACAATATATCGACTAAAGTTATAACGTGTCTCAATTTTCACGCTTAAAAAAAAGAGAAAAAAAAGAAAAGGAAAAGAAAACTGATAGATTCTTGGTAGATCAGGGAGTTTGAGACTGGGAGAAGAGTGAGTATTCAAAATTGAAAGAGTGATTGAAAAGATGCAAGATTAAAATAAAAGATTGAGAGAAAAGTTAGAGTGATTGAAATAACGTAATACTGAAATAAAAGTGATTTGAAAGAAAAGTTAGCATTCATTGTTACTTCTGACCAATACTACATTTCACTAAGGTTAACTTGAAGCATCTGTCGCATTTTAATTAATTTACTGACGACTGGTAACGAAATTTGCCACCCCCTCCCCCGACGAGAAAACAATGACAACAACACTTTAAACTATTCATACGTCAGGTAACTTAATTAATGTGCATACCTGTGATCCCTTGATATGCAGATGCGTTAGGGAAATGTGTCAAGCGCAGGAGGAAATACAAAAAAACATTCATAAGTCAACAAATATCATCGTACAACAAATATGCATCTCACATAATATTGCCTGCACAGCTTAACGTGACGCAAATTTCATGAATATTAAGATTATAGATGAAATTGCTATGGCTTTAATAAACACAGCATATCGGTGTATCTTTTCACGAAATGTGCCAGTTTTGAAACACACACACTCACACACACACACACACACACACACACACACACACACACACACACACACACACACACACACACACACATATATACGCAACACTAAGAGCGACAGCGAGAGAGAGAAAGAGAGAGTCGAAATGCTCTCACACACAAGTATAGGAGCAATTGTTGTTGTTGTTGTTGTTGTTGTTGTTGTTGTTGTTGTTGTTGTTGTTGTTGTTGTTGTTGTTCTTGTGGTCGTTGTTGTTGTTGCTGCTGCTGCTGCTGCTGCTGCTGCTGCTGCTGCTGCTTCTGCTGCCGTTGTTGCTGCTGCTGCTGCTCCTGTTGTTGTTGTTACTGTTGTTGTTGCTGTTTTTCATCCTGTTCTTGTTGCTCTTCTTCGTCTTCTTCTCCTCTATCTTCTTCTTCTTCCTCCTCCTCCTCCTCCTCTTCCACCTCCTCCTTCTCCTTCTCCTTCTCCTCCTCTTCCTCTTCCTCTTCCTCTTCCTCTTCCTCCTCCTCCTTAAGGGGAATGCAAAGCGTCTGGCCTGTATTGTGACTTCCCGCAGCGTGGCCGTGAATTAGTCAGTGCGCGGTGCCTGGCCTGCGTGGCGAGAATACGTACTGTACACACGTGGCCAGGTTTAGTGAGTGCATGCATTAAATTGGTCAAACTGGCGCTATATATTATCTGGAGAGAATATTGTTGTGCTTCCTCCTCCTCCTCTTCCTCTTATTCATGCTGATAGTACTCCTCCTCCTCCTATTCCTACTGCTGGTGCCTTCCTCCTCCTTTCCATA
>NC_087188.1:9103734-9131234 GCF_035594125.1 Scylla paramamosain
AAATTACTAATTGGGGGCGATAAAATTACGAATGGTGAGTGTTGACAAGCTAAACTCTCTCTCTCTCTCTCTCTCTCTCTCTCTCTCTCTCTCTCTCTCTCTCTCTCTCTCTCTCTCTCTCTCTCTCTCTCTCTCTCTCTCTCTCTCTCTCTCTTTACAATGCCATTCCAACAACAATTTTGAGACTCGAATCACGCAACTCATGTTTGGAAATAGAAAAAAAAGCATTTAAAACTTTCAAAAAATATCAAAGCTGCATTATTTTTAGCACGAAAAAACACATCAACTTGAAAAAAAAATCACTGTAACTGGCAATCCTGTGACTGTGATGACCTTAGTTCCCTCAGTGTGACCTTTAACTCTCTCTCCTCTCTCTTTGACCTCGAGCGTGTCTAAAAAAATAAAAAATGAAAATAGAAAAAAACTCTCAAAAATGACCTCATAACGGGTGTCCTTCTCCGGAGCATTGCGTGAAGGAAAATTACAGGTGTGAAACGTGTAAATTTTGACGTGCCGTGTGTGTGTGTGTGTGTGTGTGTGTGTGTGTGTGTGTGTGTGTGTGTGTGTGTGTGTGTGTGTGTGTGTGTGTGTGTGTGTGTGTGTGTTTCTGTAAGTGAGTGAATAAAAACTAAATATTTATTGTTTCCATAACATATTTAGACACAAAACAAAATATATTGTAATCAAGCAAAGAACAGTGATAGACATTCTTTTTCCATTAATACGATATTTTTTGTGGATATACAGATTACACATTTGTATTGGCAGTGTTGCAAGACTGTGTGTGTGTGTGTGTGTGTGTGTGTGTGTGTGTGTGTGTGTGTGTGTGTGTGTGTGTGTGTGTGTGTGTGTGTGTGTATGTGTGTATGTGTGTGTGTGTGTGTGTGTGTGTGTGTGTGTGTGTGTGTGCATTAAGCGCAATTGCATGACGGATGAAAAGTGATACAAAAATAATACAGAAATATTCGCTGGAGACACCAATCCCCGGGGAAGAGTTTCAGGAGTCGCTGGAAACAATAAAGTGAGTGGCGGGGAAATACTGAAGCTGCAGATCACTGGGGGAGCTTTTTAGTGCCCGGGATGCACACCTTTTTATTCACACCAGAGACACTGGAAATAATCATCCTTTCATTTTTTTCTCTCTCTCTCTCTCTCTCTCTCTCTCTCTCTCTCTCTCTAAGAAGAGGAGCTATATGATAATGTGATTATAATATGATAATAATAATGATGATAATAATAATAATAATAATGATAATAAGAATAAGAATAAGAATATGAAGAAGAATGAGAAGAAAAAGAAGAAAAAAAGAAAGAAGAAGAAGGGAAGATAAACAAATAGAAAATAAATAAACTTTCAGATAAAATTCGAGATGAAATTTAACATTCTCTCTCTCTCTCTCTCTCTCTCTCTCTCTCTCTCTCTCTCTCTCTCTCTCTCTCTCTCTCTCTCTCACACGTGCTCTCCTGCCTGTGATTATTATTATTATTATGTAGTGAATAACTTTCAACACCTAACATTTAAAAATTCTGCATACATAAATTACAACTATGCATGCTACATTGGGAATTAAATGCGTGTATAGAGAGGTGGTAGTGTTCATATGTATACGTGGAGGGTAATATTATATAGCCGTTCTAATCCCTCAGGTAGGAAGCACCAGGTGATTATGGCGAGTTAATTACGAGCATTACCTGGACTTCTCATGAATTGTGACTGATGAGGCAGGAGGAGGAGGAGGAGGAGAAGGAGGAGGAGGAGGAGGAGGAGGAGGAGGAGGAGGAGGAGGAGGAGGAGGAGGAGGAGGAGGAGGATAAGGATGATGATGGGCAAGACGAGAGCGAGAGAGAGAGAGAGAGAGAGAGAGAGAGAGAGAGAGAGAGAGAGAGAGAGAGAGAGAGAGAGAGAGAGAATGTTAAATTTCATCGACAATTTTATATGAAGGGTTGTTTATTTACTATTTGTTTATCTTTCTTCTCCTTTTCTTCGTATTATTATTATTATTATTATTATTATTATTATTATTATTATTATTATTATTGTTATCATTATTATTATTATCATTATTATTATTATTTTTATTACGATTATTACTTTTCTTGTTCTTGTTCTTGTTCTTTTTCTTGTTCTTCTTGTTCTTGTTGTTCTTGTTCTTGTTGTTGTTGTTCTTCTTCGAGAGAGCGTACATTTAACAGGAGTAGGAGATGCCAAAGTAAATGGAAAGGAGAGGAAGCGAGTGAGAGTTGGGAGAGCGGGGGAGAAGGAGAGTGAGAGGAGATAGATGACGAGAGGGAGAGGCACAGTAAGATGAGTGTGTGAGGAAGGTGAGAGTGAAGAGACGTGGAGGAGACGGGATGAGTGAGAGCATAAAAGAAGGAGAGAGAGAATGAAGATGAAGGTGAGGAAGTTAAAGAAAGTAAGGAAGTAATGAGAGATGTGATAAAGGAGAAATGAGAAGGAAGCAAAAGAGAATGACAGAAGATATGGGGGAAGGCAAAAGAGTTAAGAGAGTAAAGGAAAGAGATGTTAAAGGAGGCAAAAGCTATACTGATAAAAGTGATAAAATGAAAGTGAGTCATTGAGAAACAAATGAAAGGAAATACGAGAACAAGAATGTGGATTAAGATGCGAAAATAAACGAAAAAGGAGAGGGTCGACAGGCAAATTACGAGAGAGTGAGGGAAAGATCAAACAAAAGTGAGGAATTATGAAGTGAACGATAGGAAATGTGTGACAGTAAATTTAGCATTAATAAAAATAAGATGGGGTCAAAGAGGAAGAGCAGGAGTGTTTGAGGGTAAGGAAAAGAGAGTGAGTGAGTGAGTGAGACGAGTGAGAGGAGGAGGGAGGGAAAGGTTATGAAAGGAAAGGCAATAAATTTGAATGAAATTTTGAGGAGTATAATGTGATAGATGAATTGGAATTGCTGGAAGGCTGGAAGAGTGTACAGAAGGCCGTGGGGGAGAGGTGTGGATACAGGTGTGGGTGTGGGTGTGCTCCAGGGTTCGGGTGTGGGCAGGGCATTACCATACATTAAACAAAGATCAAACATGTCATCAACGTGTTGTAATGAGTTAATGGGCTCAATGATCCGAGAAATGTAGGTTTGGTTACCCTTTCATCCGCTTATGATACAAAAACAACAACAACAACAACAACAACAACAACAACAACAACAACAACAACAACGACAACAACAACAACAACATCAACAATCACAAACACAAACAATGCATACAGTACAACATTTTAACTAATGTATTGTTTCGTCTCGTAATTATTTTTTCTTTCTATTTTTCTTTGTACATTAAATTCTTTTAACATGTTCTATTATCTCGTGTTGATTTTACCTCTCACTATTTTATTCACAACACTCATTCATAATTTCCCTACAAAATTTTTCCTTTTTATGTTTCTTTTCTTTTCTTTCGTTCCACTTCACTCTTACGTCATAATTTTTTTCTTATAATCATATCTCATATGACATTTCATTCTCTCTTTTATTTATTTTTCTTACAACACAAGTATTAGCTTCTGTGAATATCTCTCCTTTCCGTCACACGTTTCTTTCATTCCCTTATCTTTAATTATCCTTAATCACTTTTAATTCCTTCCTGCTGGTCAATTCACGGACTCAATTTACACTTTCCTGCACACTTCATCATTTTCCTCCATCTGAACACACGCGATCGCTGCGGCAGGGGGTAAACAAAAGAAGATAACCTACCGAGCCAGAGAAAAAGAACGGACCAGACTGCGACAAACAGAAAAAGAAGAAAAAACTGGAACACAAAAACACGAAGGAAAAAAAAAGTTGTCAAGAGACTTTGGATTAATTATTTATCTGTTTTCTTTTTTTTTTTTCAATTTCACTTTGACATTTTTTTTTGTTTCTATTTGAAAAGAGTATTAAGAAACTTTTAGAAAATAAATTGGCTTTTTTCTCGTCTTCCTTTGATACAGTATCATGAAAGAACTTTTTCCACCCATTTTCCCTTGGCTAATCTTTCCAATACCTAAAAACTATACAAAAGTCAACCATAAGACCTAAGGGTACACAGGAAACAGGGATGAGATATTTAAGGATACTCCACGCTACAGGGAAGGCTGCTAGGGTATTCTATTGATCAGGGAAGAGTGATGAGGTATTCAGACACTTCTGGGAAGGGGCAAGTTATTTAGGGACATTCACCTGTACAGGGAAAACTACTAGGGTATTTAAGGGCTCCAGGGAAAAGTGTTAGGGATTGTAAACAGTTCCTGGGAGAATGTTTTAATTTCTTTTAAGGATATCTAGGGAACCAGGGAAGATTCTGAAGGTATTTAGATATATTTAGGGGTTCAGGGAAATGTTTTAGTATATATAGGGAGATGATGGGTAGGATATTTAAGGAAACAGAAATAGTTGAGGAATTTAGGGATATCTTAAGCGTGCAAGATAGAGAATAGGATTTTCAGCAGGTACAAACAACAAAAAATGTATCTGGTCATGAACGAAGGGAAGGGAAAATGAGTGGTAATATTACACACAACAATAACTTTCATGCCTTGTTCTCTACTTTTGTCTTTTTTTATAATGCTTCAAGAGCTAAGGTGGAAAAATATGGTAATGTTAGGTTGAGAATTACGCCTGTTTCACTCACTCTGTCGGACTAAACTGTTATTTATTTATTTATTTATTTATTTTTTTTTTATAATAAGCAACATCATATATTTAACTGAAATGTAAGTCATTACTATAGAAAACGAAGCAACATAAATTAATGAATAATCAGTTGAGAGATTGCACGGGGCAGTTCGTTAGATTAATTTAAAGAGAAAAGTGTTATTGCAATCACGAAATAAATATATGAAACCAGAAATAAAGTGGGGCAGGTTAAAGATAAAAATGTGACTGCAATGAAAAAAATAAAAAAACAAATAAATCTACGGAACAAGAAATAAAGTACTTTAGATTAACGAGAAAAATGTGATTGCAATGAGGAAATAAATACGTGAAGCCAGATATAAAGTAGGACAAGTAAAAGAAAGAAAAAATGTAATTGTAGTGAAAAAAAAAATAAATATATGAAGCCAAAACTAAAGGTCAGGGTTAAGAGAAAAAAAAATATTGTAGTGAGGAAAATAAATATATGAAACCAGAAATAAAATGGGGCAGGTCAAAGAGAAAAAAATTGGATTGTAGTGAAAAACAGTAAATTAATATACAAAACTAGACATAAAGCTCTCTCTAAAAAAAAAAAAATATCAGGTAAGGTTTAAAAGAAAACAAAAAAATAATACGAAGCAAAATAAGCAAATACATGGAGGCAGAAAAAAAAACTTCCCTATGTAAGATTCGAAACAAAACTTACTGCAATAACGAACAAAGTTGAGGAATATGAAGTTACCCACAATTAGCTTCCCAAAAATGTTTAATGTGTTCACCGTAACAGTGTAACCGCACCCTCTTTCCCTCCCCCGCCGCCACACAGTGTAGGGTTACGCGGTTCACACACAACAGTAACCGCGGGAGTCTCATTACCTACAAAAAAGTATAATGCTGAAAGGCGCTTGTTTGGAAATGTGGGAAATGTGAACTCGTTGCTTTTAAAATCATTCAGAGCGAGAGAAGTTTCACAATTGTTCGTTCCGGTCACGTTAGAAAGTTTCCGTATTTTTTGCGAATTTATTTTTCATCACCAAGTGTCAAGTTAACTGCTTTCTCAGGTAATTAAACGAGCGGACGAGGATGCTCAAGAGTTTTTAACCCCTGACTTTTAAAACACAAGGAATGGGAAACGTTTAGCTTTAAAACGCAAAAAAATTCAAAACTTCACATATTTTCCCGACTTTTTATCGTTAAGTGTCAAGTTAACTACTTCCCCAGGCAATTAAACGAGTCGGCGAGGCTGCTCAGGAGTCTTTTTGAACCTCAGGGTGGAAAATAATGGAATACGTTTAGCTTAAAACGCAAAGAATTCACGACAAACTCCACCCAAAAACAAAAACACGGAGTGAGTCGCCTGGGGGATTTTCCTGCAGAGACGAAGGGAAGTGTCGCGGCAGAGGACCAATTAGCGTCACGGTCCAAGGGAAGATAATTTTCCTGCCACGCAAAAGTAATACTCGCCTTACTTGAGCGTTGCCAGAGAGAGAGAGAGAGAGAGAGAGAGAGAGAGAGAGAGGGAAAGAGAGAGGGAGAGAGAAAGAGGAAGAGCCAGCTGACTGAAGGGAGGAGCCAGGTAGAGCCAGGTAGAGCCAGGTGCTGGGGGAGTGGCGGCTGGCATCCTCCTTCCAGCCAGTCACTCACAGTCAGCGTGGTGCTGCCAATTATTGATGAGCCTGGGAAGGGCCTCTAGTCTGACATCTGTACCAGCCACCCTCCTCCTCCTCCTCCTCCTCCTCCTCCTCCTCCTCCTCCTCCTCCTCCTCCTCCTCCTCCTCCTCTTCGTTCTCCTAGGCACCCTCGGTTTTTTGTCTTTTTCCTCTCAAGTAGTTGGAGTAAAGATCTACACAAGAGAGTTAACTTTAAATGTAGGTAATCTAGTTATAAATTAAGAGTTTGTCTGTCTGTTACCTGAAAATCCAATGGTCTTTTTGCTTCCTCATACTCCTCTTTCTCCTCCACCTACTTTTCTTCTTTCTCTCTCTTCCTCTCTCCTCCTCCTGCCTTTATTCCTCTCTCCCCTCCTTCCTTTATTTTACCTCCTCCTTTGCCTTTGCTGTCCCGCGTCTCACTTCAGATAACGTCGTGTTGCTTATCACAGGCAGCATAGCAAGGGCCAACAGTAATGCTCCCATTTGTTCTTCCTTTGTGCTACACTGTGCTTTTACTCCTCCTCCTCCTCCTCCTCCTCCTCCTCCTCCTCCTCTTCCTCCTCCTTCTCCTTGCTCTCTTACCGTGGGAACACAAGTCTGGGCATAACCACTTAAGCATATTGTCATCGTTCCTCTGTATTGTCCCGAATTAGCCTTAACATCACTTCCCGTCGATATTAATTAGTGTGCCATTAGCCGCCTTCACCTGTCGCACCTGTCTGGCAATCACCTTCTGTGTCTTCTTTAATCAAGGTGTTAAGTGGCATCTTTCCTCCCGCCGCTACTTCTTTACAGGTTTTGTCAGTGAATTTACCTGGCCGCTCCACCTGCTCGTTTTGATTAATTACATAAGCCGCCTGACTAACCTCACCTGGATGCCGCTACTCACCTGCAGCTTAATTACCGTCTTAGGCAGCACCTATTCTTCATTTTTTTAATCACCACTCATCATCATCTTTCAGTCACTTTTCATCTTCCTTCCTCCCTCCTCTCGTTAATCTTTGTTGACTTGTACCATCATCACTTTCTCCTTCAATTAACGTGTCTTCTTTTTTTTTGTCCCTTTTTTCTTTGCCTGCCACACACACACACACACACACACACACACACACACACACACACACACACACACACACACACACACACACATACACACACACACAGAGGACCGCTGGCTTTACTGCGCTAATAAACTACAATTATGCACTTTTGGGGTTAAAATACTATCGCTCTATGCATTTCCCGAAGCAAAAATTCCATTAAAACGAAATATTTCTTGACGCAGCAGAATCTCACTGACACTCAGACTTACCTTTTTTGCTGCGCTTTGTACATCTCCAAGCGACCTTTCCTTTGCTGGCTACACACACATACACACACACACAGAAGCACACACCTGTCCTGTTAAACTAATCCATAAACGATACCTTTTCCGTTCGACCTTCGCTGCTAAATCTTCAGGTGAGTCTGAGAGCTACAGGAGACTCGGCCGTGTAAGTCTCCCCGCTAACTTAACACGTTTAACTTCTCGTCCATTTCCCGCTCCCTTCCTCGCCTCACCGGGAGAATACTGGGAATACACTAGGAATACAGCGGGAATACTGCAAATGGTGTGGTGTTCCGAGTGTCTTCCTTACTGGGAGTGCGGGCAGAAAAAAGGGAGGGACTAAATTTCTTACAGCTTACGAGGGTGCAGGAGAAGGAGGGGGTGTCTCGGTTACTTAATGTCAGAGTTAAGTTAGAGGAGGAGGAGGAGGAGGAGGAGGAGGAGGAGGCAGAGTAAAGGGGTGATACAGAAGAGCCATGAACAGGAGCTCAAGGCTGTTATGGAGAGAGAGAGAGAGAGAGAGAGAGAGAGAGAGAGAGAGAGAGAGAGAGAGAGAGAGAGAGAGAGAGAGAGAGAGAGAGAGAGAGAGAGACTTCAAATGGGTGAGGGAGAGGGGAAACCAGGAAAGTAGTGAGAAAGTGATCAAGCAAGTGAGGGAGTGAGGGAATGAATTAGTACAGAGGTGAACCGGCAGAGGGGAAACAGGATAGTGGCTTCGCAGGACCAGGGAAATAAGGAGAAATAAACAGGAGGAATGGGAAATAAATGGGAATTATAGGAAATAAGATGATACAAGGCAAAGGAGATCAGAAAAAAATAATAAATGTAACGTAAATAAGGGAAAATTAATGAAACTGAGGGGAAAATAATGGATAATCAAGGGAAATAGGTGGAAAGAGGAAATAAATTGGAATAAGAGGAAGAAAGGGAGCTTAGGGAAGAGGAAACAAAGCTCGATGGTCAAGAAGGAGGAAATGAATAAGAAATGGAGATTAAACGGCGGAGGAAAGGAATGAGAAAGAGGAGGAGGAAGAAGTGGAAGAAAAAGAGGAAGAAGAGGAGGAGGAAAAAGAGAAAGATGAGGAGGAAGAGGAAAAGATAATAGGAAGAGAAATATGAAGAGAAAGAGAAGGATGAGGAAGAGGAGGAGAGAGAAAGAATGAAGAAAAGTAGGAAGAAATAGAGGAAGAGGAGAAGGAGGAAGAGAAAGAGAACGAGGAGGAGAGAAAAGAACAAGAGAAGGAGGAGGAGGAGGAAGAGAAAGAAGAGAAGGAAGAGCAAGACGGAAGCAACAAATGCACAGTTACTAACACTTTCAACAAATGTAAAGAAAAGTCATAAAAAAATTAGAAAGTATTGCAGTAAATAAGTAGGAAAGTTATTTTTATATAAATCTTAAAGAAAAGAATCAATGAAAGAGAGAGAGAGAGAGAAAAAAAAAAGAGTTTAAGAAAATTCCCATGACCCGTGTAAAGTCACTAAAGATTTGAAAAAGAAAGAGGATTTATTGGAAAGCATGGAGGGAGAGAATAAACGAGAGAGAGAGAGAGAGAGAGAGAGAGAGAGAGAGAAAAAAAGCTCACTCCCAGAAAAAGAGAGAGGGAAAAATAGAGGGCATAAAAGCAATGATGCGTGTATGCCTCTTATCAAGCCACTAAAAATTCCGTCAAGAGAAAACGTTTAAAGAAAGGAGAGAGAGAGAGAGAGAGAGAAAAAAAAAGGGAATTCATTCAGGTGAAACTTAAAGAAAAAAAAAAGAGGCAAGGTATAAAGTCACTGATAGGCGTAAAGCTATATTCAGACTTTAAAAATTCTAGAGAGTAGGTTTAATGAAGAGAAAATAAAGGGAATAAAGAGGAAAAAGCCATCCACAGAAGAAATAAAAAGAGGAAAACTCATTCGGAAAAAGGAAAAAAAAAGAGAGAGAGAGAGACAGAGTATAAAGTCAATAATACGCATAAACTTATATCCAAACCTTTAAAAATTCCTTAATAGCGAAACTTTACTAAAAAGGCGAGAAACTGAAAAAAAGGAAAAAAAAAGTCATATACATATAAAATAAAAAAGAGGAAAATCCATTCAGGAAAAAAAAGCAAGATATAAAATCAGTGATGTACGTAAAGCTATATATAAACAAACCTTATATATTCCAGAGAGTCGCTTTACTGAATTGATAGGAAAGAAAAGAAAGAAAAAAATCACTTAAAAGAACTTATGAAAATAGAAAAACCCATTCAGGAAAAGAGTAACAAAATAAATAATCAGTCTTAGAGGTGATATCAAAACAAATAAATGGGAAACATTGTATTTAGAAAAGAGTAAACAAATATTTTCACTAACGGAGAGAGAGAGAGAGAGAGAGAGAGAGAGAGAGAGAGAGAGAGAGAGAGAGAGAGAGAGAGAGAGAGAGACTCATCGAGGAAAACAAGCGTAATATAAAATTAATGATCCGTGTTTGAGCTGACATCAAACTAATAAAAAATTCGTAAAGAGAAAGATTTTAAAGGCAAGAGAGAGAGAGAGAGAGAGAGAGAGAGAGAGAGAGAGAGAGAGAGAGAGAGAGAGAGAGAGAGAGAGAGAGGAGGGGAAAGGTAGAGAGAATAATACGGAGCAACTGTACTTTTCCTTTTTATCTGACATCACTCACGGCCCTCAGATTGCCTCTCTCTCAGCCTTTGCAAACATGCCAGCCTTTAATACGCTAGCTGCAATCTGGCGTTGGTTCTGCTGGTGCAAGTGCCGTTTGTTTTACGCATAAGAGGGTTTTAGAAAATTGCTTTGTTTACTATGGAAATGATTACGTTGAGAAAGACGCGGGAATTACGAAGAAACTTGCCATTCTTGTTATTATTGTTTAACGTGACAAGGAGATTGGCTGGCGCGTCTTGAGGCCGAAACATGAGGATTACTGTGATTCTGCCGGGAAAATCTTGAGAGTTGTGAAGAAATATAAAACTTTTTCTCCATTTTTTTTTTTTTTTAACCATGGCGATGAAAGTGTCCAAGGATCCAGACTGAAATAATGGAAAGAAAACGGAAAAGAAAATGCAAAATAGCGCTGCAGTTCTGACAGAAAATGGGAAAGAGGACGGACATATTATTATTTTATTACTTTCACTTGTAACACCTGAGTCTGACGTTACCTATGGGAGTGCATTAATTATGAGCAGGTACAGACACAGATTAACTAATTAACTTACACTATTACCTGCACAAAGATATTTAATTTATTTTCATTTTTTCTTTAATTTTTCATTTTCTCCTTTACTTTTATGCTTTATCACATTACTCCTTGTTTTCCTCACCATTCCTCTTGTCCCGTCTCTCCATTATCTCCTTTCCTTCCTCCTGTCTTCCCGTTTTCCTTCCCTCTTATTTTTTTTCTTGTTATTTTTTTTTCCTTCTTTCCTTGCTCTTCTAATTAGCTTCCCCCAAGTCCTCTTTCTTCTCCCTTTCCTCTTGCTTGCTTCCTTTTCCTCCTTCTTTCTTTTCCTGGCATGTTTTTCTTGTTCATTTCCTCAGTGTCCTTTGTCCACTATTGTGACCTTAATCATGTCTTTCATCTTTGTCCTTTCATGTCTTTTGTCATCTTTGTACGTAAATCTTTTTCTATTTATATCTTTATAATTTTCTCATATGTGCTCTCTTTATTCAACTTCTCAATTTCATCTTTTTATGTCTCGGCGAAAAGTAATGACAAGCTATTCCACATTAATTAATTTCTTTAATTATATGCATGAAATTAATTTAAATTTTCAAATAAAATTCTTAAAAACAAGTTTCCCTTTTTCATTTCTTATTCTTTCCTCTTTTTTTTTCCTTTCACTAAAAACTGTCGATTCCTTTAAAAAATTTCGATCACTTTATTATCTTTTCTTTCATTATATTTATCGAGGAGAATTTTATCGTATATTCAAAATTCTCTTGTCCTCTCGCTTCTTCTCCTCCTCCCTCAATTTAATACCATCTTCCCTATCTCTTCATAACCTACTTTTTATGCATTGTTTTCTTTCCTCCTTCCCTTCATTACTCTCTCTCTCTCTCTCTCTCTCTCTCTCTCTCTCTCTCTCTCTCTCTCTCTCTCTCTCTCTCTCTCTCCTTCCATCCCTACCTCCCTCCCTCCCTCTCTCCCTCTCCCTCTCCCTCTCTCTCTCTCTCTCTCTCTCTCTCTCTCTCTCTTCCTCCTCCCCTTTGTTTACTCAACTTTACTTCATTTTCTTCTTCTCCTCCTCCTCCTTTGGTGTGTTTTCTTTATCTTCCATCTTGGCGAGAAGTGCACACACACACACACACACACACACACACACACACACACACACACACACACACACACACACACACACACACACACACACACACGGCAATACAACACAAACCTATCCACTCAAACACAAACGAGAAAATCCATCCACTCACCACACACACACACACACACACACACACACACACACACACACACACACACACACACACACACACACACACGCACACACCTGCTGCTCCCATCACCACTCACTGTGACCTTAAATATACAAAACTGCACGTAAGAAACACCTGGCGACGCTTTATGAGTGTGCAATATTCATCTGAATATCTATTTACCTGGAAGCGGCTGTATTCTTTCCTTGTGTGTGTGTGTGTGTGTGTGTGTGTGTGTGTGTGTGTGTGTGTGTGTGTGTGTGTGTGTGTGTGTAAGAGAAACATCAACGGTAATTACTTAATCTTAAAATTCACGAGTAAATATCACAGTGGAATTATAAACATATGGAAACAAGAAAAAGAGAGAAGGGAGATTACTTGACATTCTCTCTCTCTCTCTCTCTCTCTCTCTCTCTCTCTCTCTCTCTCTCTCTCTCTCTCTCTCTCTCTCTCTCTCTCTCTCTCTCATATTTGTCGCACCATTTTACTACAAAGAAAAAAAAATAAAAGCACCGCAAAACTTTACTTCATGAAACATTACCAGAAACACAAATGCACACAAAAAAGGCAACAATTTAGAAAAAAAAACTCCACAAGACAAAAAAAAAAAAAAAAAGGGGGGAAACAACAACTAATTAAACCAAAGAAAAAGGGAGAAAAATCAATGTAATGTTTCCAAAAGTGTAATTATAAAAGCAGAGTTGACCTTCCCAATATATTTTTTTTGTAACATTTAAGCATTTGCAGAGAGAGAGAGAGAGAGAGAGAGAGAGAGAGAGAGAGAGAGAGAGAGAGAGAGAGAGAGAGAGAGAGAGAGAGAGAGAGAGAGAGAGTTTCTTTTATACAATGTCTTTTTCAATTCCATTTATCTTTCCTTTTGTTTTCATTTCAATTTTTCTACCTTTGTGTGTTTTTTTATTTATCTTTTCTCTGGTGTGTATTCTTTTATTAGTTTTCTTAACTTTATTTTTTTTTCATGTATTCACCATTTTTCTCCCTCCATTTATTATTTCTTACTCTGTTATTCCTTTTGTCTTCTTTCTCTTTTACTTTGCATTTTTCCGACATTTTACATATATGTTGTTGTTCTTCTCTGTGTCTGTCATTTTATCTATCTATCTATCTATCTATCTATCTATCTGTCTGTCTATCTATCTATCTATCTATCTATCTACTATCTATATACCTATTTATCTATCTTTATATTTACCTAATCTCTCTCTCTCTCTCTCTCTCTCTCTCTCTCTCTCTCTCTCTCTCTCTCTCTCTCTCGAATTCCACCATTTACGGTCAATATTTACCCAAACATAAAGTGCCCGCGCTGGGTGTATATTACTTTGGGTTCCAGTTGCACGTGTATTGATGCAAGTAAAGCTGCCTAGGGTATGTTAGTTATTGACGGTGTGCTCAGCTGTGTGTGTGTGTGTGTGTGTGTGTGTGTGTGTGTAGTAGGATAAGTGAGTGTCTGTCTAGTTGTCTGTGTTTTTGTAAGTCTATATGTTTGTTTGTGTCACTCATTCCCCCCTCTCTCTCTCTCTCTCTCTCTCTCTCTGTCTTTCTGTCTATTTGTTTATTCTCTTTTTCTCCTTTGTCACCCTCTCTGTTTCGTTTCCGGATGCAAAACCAGATTAACGAAATATGAAAGTTGTCTAGATTGGGCAGCAGAGAGAGAGAGAGAGAGAGAGAGAGAGAGAGAGAGAGAGAGAGAGAGAGAGAGAGAGAGAGAGAGAGAGAGAGAGAGAGAGAGAGAGAGAGAGAGAGGGGGGAAGGGAGGGATTGAGATTTGGTGTCTACGTTTCTGTGTGTGTGTGTGTGTGTGTGTGTGTGTGTGTGTGTGTGTGTGTGTGTGTGTGTGTGTGTGTGTGTGTGTGTGTGTTTGTGTGTAGGTAAGAAAGCAATCACGGACCACATAGGCTACGAGTTTATTCCTCTCAAAACTCTCTCTCTCTCTCTCTCTCTCTCTCTCTCTCTCTCTCTCTCTCTCTCTCTCTCTCTCTCTCTCTCTCTCTCTCTCTCTCTCTCTCTCACACACACACACACACACACACACACACACATACACAAATGAAAATTTTTTCGAGGATGAGAGAAGCAATTTATTTTTCTCGTTTGGCTATAAAAGCAACTCAAATTGAACACACTAACACCACGCAAGAAATTTTGAAGCTAAAAATTAAATCCTCCCCCAAAAAACGAGGATAAAAAGTGGATTCATCATTAAAACAACTTATCTTAACCTAACCTAACCCAAAAGCAACGTAGACGTATCACTAACGAAATTCAATATTGGATCTTACCTTCTAGAAATAAAAAAAAAGAGAGAAAACAAAAAAAAAAAAATAAAATAAACTAGGTCAAATTCATCATTACGACAACAACAACAACAACAAAATATAATAAAAATGAATAAAATCACGAATTGCTAAGAGAAAAGCGTGTAAAAACTCTATTGAATATTGGAAATACCTGCATGACTTTCTTCTAATAAACAAAAATGGTGTTACATCAATATCGTCGCAAGAAACACAAATATAACACTTTAATTTTATTTTCCTGTGATTCCTTGTCCAAAAATTTTACACCTCTTGCCTTCCCCTCCCTCTCTTCCCCCTCACTCTCTGTCAGCCATTCCCCTCTCCCTCTTTCCTCCTCACTCTCCCCAACATTCCCCTCCCTCTCTCTTTCCCCTCACTCTCTACCAACCATTCCTCTTCACCTCTTTCCCCCTCACTCTCTTATCCAACCATTCCTCTTTCCCACTTTCACTCTTTATCAACCATTCCCCTCCCTCTTTCCCCCTCACTCTCTCCCCCACTCCCCCACTTAATCTCCAACATCATGTCCTTTGCAACATTAGTGTACGTAAGTTGTTTTTTTTACATGAAATTTTGCTTGCTTTTTTTTTTTTTTACATTCATTTTTTTCAGTAGTATTGGAATATTTCTGGACGCTGGCATGCTTAATCGGTAAAGTTGGGAGGGGAAATATGAAGTTCCTGTGTGTGTGTGTGTGTGTGTGTGTGTGTGTGTGTGTGTGTGTGTGTGTGTGTGTGTGTGTGTGTGTGTGTGTGTGTGTCAGGGAAGTGTTACGCAAGGCAGCAGGAGGTGAGAGAGAAGATAGAGGATGGAGGAATGGAAGGAGAAGGATGGTGATGCGAATGAGGAAGAAGAGGAAGAGGAGGATGAGGAAGAGAAGGAGAAGAGGATGGTCTGGCTGATGGTTTGTATTGGAATTACCATCTTCCAGGTTGTTGCACAATGCTTGGATGAGAGAGAGAGAGAGAGAGAGAGAGAGAGAGAGAGAGAGAGAGAGAGAGAGAGAGAGAGAGAGAGAGAGAGAGAGAGAGAGAGAGAGAGAGAAATGCTCGTCTCCAACACACACACACACACACACACACACACAAACAACTTCGTTCCCACACACACACACACACACACACACACACACACACACACACACACACACACACACACACACACACATTCTTCCAGCAAGCCACATGAAAAGCGGAAAAATGAGCGGAGAAGTAGCCTTTGGTGCAGAAATAATTACTGACGAAGGGCGGACCCGCGCGCTGCGACAACACACAAAGACGTCGTGGCGGGTTCGGTGAAGGCGCTATTCACGCTGTCTGAGCCTCGACAACAAAAGGCAGGGCTCCTATTGGCTGTTATGAGCACCAATGGCCGAAAGGTAAAGAGAGTACATAAGGAGAGGTGGAGGAGTTGGTAAATGGACTTAGGGGGAATACAAGGAAGAAGGACGTGGAGGAGGAGGAGGAGGAGGAGGAGGAGGATCTGTTTGTTAATAGATCCGCTGTAGTTAGTTAATCGTAGAGATGGGCTCGTGTGTGTGTGTGTGTGTGTGTGTGTGTGTGTGTGTCCACGTGCGAGCTGGATTTCACTAATCCTCATGAAATCCTACATAAAAGAGACAGACTCACTGACAAACAGGCAAACAGAGGCAAAGCGAGACAGATAAACAGACTAATTAAAGACAAACACAAACTGACACACAGAATCCCGCAAACATGTGAAGATTAAGAATTAAAAACACGGCTGCCAAACACGTTAATGGGATCGAAACCTGTATAAAAAAAGTGTGATCCCATTCCAGCGCCCCATCTGGTGATCCTCCAGCCAGATGTTTTCTCCCGCGTCAATTTGCCCCTTTAATGGATTCGAATTAATGGCAAGCCTGAACTATTAACCAGCGTGCCTGTATGTGTGTGTGTGTGTGTGTGTGTGTGTGTGTGCGTAGTATGGAACCTTCTATAGCGCAACGGTAATCTTTTGTTAATATTCAGTGCACTAAAAGTATCGTGTGCTTGGATACGCAGAAAAATTGAGAGAACAGGCGATAAAATTAATCCTGCTAGAGTAAAGGAATAAATTTAAAAGACTATGCCATGATAAAAGAATAACCAAAATACTTACAGGTTACTATAGCAATCATTGATAAGCAGTTTAGGTAAAATCAATCAATGAGTAAATAAAGAAAATAAAATAACTCATTTCTCATTTTATTCCACAAATCAGGCAGCATTCGCTTTACTCACCACCAAAACCAGTCCCGCAAAACACATGCCGGTTCACTCACACCTCCAAAAAACTCATCAGTAATTTACCTGCACTCTTCAATGACTCATCCCCACCTCTGCTTACGCACCTTAGCTATCTTTCATCCCGGGGAATTTTCATATCGCCTCATTCACTATATTTTTTTCTCTCATTCATTATTCACTCCCCTCCTCTGCATCTCACTCACTCTCATCTCCCTTGATTAAACTCACGTCTAGGTTTTAATAAATTGAAATTGAAGTGTCGTATCTGTCAGCCACATGCAAAGGAAATCCCTGAGAGAGAGAGAGAGAGAGAGAGAGAGAGAGAGAGAGAGAGAGAGAGAGAGAGAGAGAGAGAGAGAGAGAGAGAGAGAGAGAGAGAGACGCAGACACAGGTAGAGAAACAGACAGGCAGACAGAGACAAAGAGATAGACGCACACACAGATAGACAGACAGATATACGGGTAGACAGACAGACAGACAGACTGACAAACATACAGGCAGACAAACTTTATTACCTGCAAAAAAGATAAAGCAAAAAGAAGGGAAGAATAAAGTAAAATTAAACCAAACTGACGGGGAAAAGCAAACGTAGGTAACAGACAGACAGACAGACAGACAGAGACAGACAGCCATTTTCAGATAAACACAGCAGAGAGAGAGAGAGAGAGAGAGAGAGAGAGAGTACTATTGACTCCCTTGACTAGAATTCGAAGCTTCGAAGGTTCGTGTTGACCAAGATGGAAACGTTCGAACCGATCATAGAGGTAACCCTAACTCTCTCTCTCTCTCTCTCTCTCTCTCTCTCTTGAAGATGAGTGACAAGGGAGACTCAGAGGTGTCAGGGGGTTGAGGGGGGCAGGGATGGGGAAGGGAGGCATGGGGTAAGGAGGGGGAGGACAAGTTCCTCTTACCTGCAGCCTGGGAAAGCATAACACTTAATTTTCTGCCTCAGGTGAAGGGAAAGAGATAACGTGTTTCTCTCTCTCTCTCTCTCTCTCTCTCTCTCTCTCTCTCTCTCTCTGACAAAAGACTTAACAATACGGAAAACAAGAGCAGGATCCCAAGTCAATTACAAGCGGAACAACAACGCGGGGTAAAATCACGTGAACGGGGATCCATAAAACAAGGAATTAAGGGAAGTGGCTTAAAAAAAACAAACTAAAACATACATTGGCAACTGTATTCGTAAATTAATGCAGTTGTTGTGGAAAGACTGGATTAGTAAATGGATGAAAGGGAAAAATATATGAATAAAAAACGAAAAATTTTCCCGTGGGAGATAAAAGTGGGAATATATATACCTAGACTCGATTAAAAATTGGAAATAGTTGATGTTACGTTTACATATTAAGGTAAAATGTATAAAAGGAATGTCGGAAAGAGTAATAGAGAGTGTAGAAAAGGAAACAATAAAATAAACTGACGAATGTACGTAACGGGGAAATAATGCATAAAACTTACTTAACGACAATAAGAAAAAAAAAAAACACCTTAAACTTCATTCAAAACAGTAAGAGTAAATAAATTTCTTTAACTTTAATTTAGTTAAGGTAAAAATACAAAAACGTCACTAAACTTTATAAAAAAACGAATGCACGAAAGTCTCATTAATACCACCACTCTTGTTACGTAAATTCTAGCGGCGTCACCGGGTAAGGTTAGCCTTCATCAGGTTAATTAGATTCAAGGTAGGTGTGTCAAGGGGGAATTACCTGATTAACAGTTTGGACAGGTGAGATTCGAATGTCAGGTCAGTTGTGGCTAATTAATAGGTGTTAAGTTTGTCTTAATGAGAACAGATTCAGTGATCGTGGCTTGTATTGACTACTAATTTGCTTACTTGGCACTTATGGACTTGCCACGCTCACGCTCTCTCTCTCTCTCTCTCTCTCTCTCTCTCTCTCTCTCTCTCTCTCTCTCTCTCTCTCTCTCTCTCTCTATCATATAATTTGTTACGTATATGATAGATTATCCCTAAATAACAGATCAATACGAGAGGAATTCCAGAGAGAGAGAGAGAGAGAGAGAGAGAGAGAGAGAGAGAGAGAGAGAGAGAGAGAGAGAGAGACTCATCTGACCTATCACCATCATACACACCCTCGTAAATCACACAAATGAGAAAAAGATAAGACGTTCATGAGGTAACCATAGAGAGAGAGAGAGAGAGAGAGAGAGAGAGAGAGAGAGAGAGAGAGAGAGAGAGAGAGAGAGAGAGAGAGAGAGAGAGAGAGAGAGAGAGAGAGAGAGAGAGAGAGAGAGAGAGAAATCCCCAACAATCCAGCCACATACTCCCTTAAAACAAACAAACCGATAAAAGGAGAACACAGGAGGGAACTATGAGAGAGAGAGAGAGAGAGAGAGAGAGAGAGAGAGAGAGAGAGAGAGAGAGAGAGAGAGAGAGAGAGAGAGAGAGAGAGAGAGAGAGAGAGAGAGAGAGAGAGAGAGAGAGAGAGAGAGAGAGAGAGAGAGAGAGAGAGAGAGAGAGAGAGACCCTGCATGCCAGACAATACTAGTGGAAGATGATATGCAAAGTTAAAAAGACAAAAGACAAGGGGAGATTTACTGTGAACCAAAGGCAGAAATAAAATAACGAGACAAACGGAGATCTTTTGCAATACTCACTCTGAACTAATCTCTTGCCAGCTAATAACAATGTGACACTGATTACTGCATTTCCACGATTTATTAAGAACAAAAATAACTAAAAACTAAATTGATTCTCTCTCTCTCTCTCTCTCTCTCTCTCTGATCTTCTGATTGTGTTCTTTTTTTTTGGGGGGAGGGAGTGGTGGGGAGCGGAAATAAGTAAGTCTTTCCTATTGATTTTATTTATATTCTATTTATTGTCTTGCCCTCGTTTGGTCTTTCCAATGCGTGAAAAAAAAAATATGTAGATAATTTTACAACCCAAAGATCAAACCACAAATACAAAAAGACTTAAACTACTCATACATTTCCTTTGCTATCATTGTTTTGAAACTATAATCTGAACAAGCACTTAACTTTTTTACCAAGGCATTAGTAAGATTTGGGAGACCGAGAGACGAGACAGGACAGAAACCCATATATTTAAACTACTCCATCACTTGCTTGCAGTCAATGGGGATATTAAAGACATCCAAGCTCCAAACTATTTTATCAAGAGAAGAACAGGAGTCAATGCAACAGAAAGAGACGGGAGAGCGAGAGACGAGAGAGAGGAAGAGAAGCCCATAGATTTTATTGCTCCATCATTCCATTTGCTTCCAGTGTCGTGTTTTGAAATCATACAAACACCAAACTGTTTTTATCAAGAGAAGCACAGCAATCGATGGCAACAGAAACAGGCGGGAGAACGAAAGACAATAGAGAACAAGAGAAACCTATAGATTTAAACTACTCCATTACTCCTCATGTCAGTGATGCCTTTTGAAATCATACAAGCACCAGACTATTTTATCAAGAGAAGCACAGCAGTCGATGGCAGCAAAAAGAGGCGGCAGACACAGACACGAGAGTGGGACAGAAACCCATAGAATTAAACTACCCATCATTCCTCTTGTCAGTTGTGCGTTTTGAAATCATACAAGCACCAGACCATTTTATCAAGAGGAGCACTACAGTCGATGGCAACAGAAAGAGAGCGAGAGACAAAGAGAGGTACAGAAGCCCATAGAGGCGCGCAAGCCAGCCAATACTAACCCGCTATACGAGGGCCAATCAAACTGCCGCCGTAAACTGGCCGAGGTCGTTAACACACACCGCGGAAGCAAAATATTGTTAATGAAGTGCCAATACGCAGAGCCTGGGACGCCGTGAATCACAGTGCCATTGGAGGTGCCATTGCCAAACATTCATTACCTTCTATATAATCACCTGTCCGCCCAATGCTTCATCCAGCGAGTTCATCTTGTAATTATGGAACGCTGGGTTGGTTTTAAAAGGCCATGTGAGCTTACGTCCATCCTCCTCCTCCTTCTCCTCTTCCTCCTCCATTCTTACCACCCTTAAAAGATGCAATGGTTCACAGCCGCACAAAACACCTGATCCCCTTTAAAAGATATAAAAACGACCCGAAATAAACGTAAAAATTAAGTGATGTATTATTCCAAAACGTTAGATACATTTTTACCTCCACGCTATTTAAAGCTCTCCTCTTCCTCCTCCTCCTCCTCCTCCTCCTCTTCCTGCACCGGAGCACTTTAAAAACCAGGTGAAAATCGGACTAAATCGCACTAAATCACAAGCTTTTACCGGCATATCGATTTAGTCCTACCTGTCTTACCTGCTCACCTTTTGCAGGGCCTTTAATTATTACCTGTGTGGCTCCTAATTACCTGTAACCTCCCCCAACATTACCTGCCTTAATTGTTCCTGAGGGTTGAGGCGAGGGGCGGGTAAAGGTGCGATGGGTGAGAGAGAGAGAGAGAGAGAGAGAGAGAGAGAGAGAGAGAGAGAGAGAGAGAGAGAGAGAGAGAGAGAGAGAGAGAGAGAGAGAGACAGAGACAGAGAGAGAGAGAGAGAGAGACTTGTATTTCCCTCGATTCTAAGTTACTGCACGCCCCTCCACACACACACACACACACACACACACACATACACAGAACCATTTCTCCTTTTATACTTGATCTCCTCTCTCTCTCTCTCTCTCTCTCTCTCTCTCTCTCTCTCTCTCTCTCTCTCTCTCTCTCTCTCTCTCTCTCTCTCTCTCCCTATTGCACGGACCCTGAGACTCCGACAAACATTTTCTACACACACACACACACACACACACACACACACACACACACACACGAACACACATACATATATCTAGAAGGGCCTGCGCGCACACACACACACACACACACACAAAGCTGGAATTCTTGATATTCTGTTGTTTCTGGTTTACTTTATTTTCACTTTCTGTTCGTCTTTTTATTAATTTTTCCTTTTAGTTTTGTATTTATCTATTAAACCAACTAAACATCCATTAGCTGGTTTGTTTATCTATTACGTATCTATCTGTTCGTCTATAGGTCTATGTATCCAAAATACATAATATTATATATAAATATATAAAATAAATATATATAAATACATATATATTTATGTAGTTCTTTTATCTATCTATTTGTTTATTAATTCATCTGTTTATCTATCTATCTATCTAATTGTTTATCTATGCAAATGTTTATTTATTTATTTATTTATTTATTTATCTATCTATCTATCTATCTATCTATCTATCTATCTATCTATTTATCTATCTATCTGTTTTCTATCATCTGTATGTGTTTTAATTATTTCTACCGCACGCCGAAATAAAAGCTTCCCTCTTTTACCCTCTCACTATTTTTCAAGCAGATTTACTTCAAAACCTTACACACACACACACACACACACACACACACACAGAGTAAAAATATGGTTTATATTCCTCGAATATCTGCCGGAATCTTTCTCACAACGTATATTCTCTCTCTCTCTCTCTCTCTCTCTCTCTCTCTCTCTCTCTCTCTCTCTCTCTCTCTCTCTCTCTCTCTCTCTCTCTCTCTCTCTTTGAACAGTAATTAAACGAAACTAATATGACAAAAGTGCCAAAAAAGTATTAAAAAAACCTATCTATTACGGTCATCAATAAAAAGTAGCATTGCATGAGTGTGTTCTATTGCAATGAGTGATATATTGCAGCTCACCTGAATGGCTAATGATCGCCGGGCAGGTGTGGAGTAGAGGGAGGAACGATCTCATAAAGGTGGACCCCAATGTACATAAATAGGGTTCAGTGAATCAACAGACCAGTAAGTAAACAATGATGCGAGTTTCTCCGTGAATGTAGAGGACTTATTGCGTGGATTGTTAGTACATGCGACAGGTCAGGTCTGATTAGCTTGGGTTAGGTTAGGTTAGGTTGGATTAGGTCAGGTTAGGTTGGATTAGGTTAGGTTAGGTTAGGTTAGGTTAGGTTGTGTTGGGATTAGGTTAGGTTAGGTTAGGTTTAGTTAGTTTAGGTTTGATTATTTTAGGTTAGGTTAGATTAGGTTAGGTTATGTTAAATTAGATTATGTTAGGTTAGGTTAGGTTAGGTTAGGTTATGTTAAGTTAGATTATGTTATGTTAAATTAAGTTAGGTAAGTTTACCAGTTATTCATTTAGTAGAGAAGCCTGAGAGAAGAGAGAAAACCTATAGAAAACGTGACATTTTTATCTTTATGTTAGGTTAGATTATTAGATTGTTTTAGATTGTTAGTTTGAGTTAGGTTATGTTAGGTTAGTAGGTCTAAAAGGCATTCATTCATCTAAGTATCGTTAGGAACCTTAGACTGTTTAAATAGAATACTGACATTTTTGCGATCTAAGTGAGGCAAGTTTATCTAAATCTTGTTTATTTGACACAGAAACATCACTGAGAAATTTACGATGCAAGTCCCATGTCTTTCTCCTTCCTTTCTTCCCGGCAGCCTTCCCTCCCTCCCTCCTTTCCTTCACAAAGTCGCCCCTTTTCCTTCTTTGCATGCTCCCTTCCTTCCACGGTCTCCTCTCCTTCACTGTTTCCCTAAAGCCTTCCTCTCCCTCCTCCTTTCAGTCACAAAGTCGTCTCTCGTTCTTTACATACTCCCTTCCCTCTACCATCTCCTTCCCATTCCATCTTCACCATCTCCTTCTCGTTCCTGTGTAGCTTTCGTCTCCCTTGCTTTCTTCGTTCCTCCTTTCCTTCGCTGAGCTGCTCCTTCCTTTCTTCCTTCTTTCCCTCCTTCCTTTCTTTTTCACAAGCTCCCTTCCTTCTACAATCTCTCTTATCTTCATCTTTCCTTCTCCTTCCTTACTTACATACTCCCTTCTACCTCCTTTTCTTCCTTACCTCCCTTCTCTCCCTTCACTTCCCTGCCACAGTCCTTCCCTCCTTCCTTCACAGTTTCATGTACTCTTTTCTTCCTTCCACCATCTCCTTCCTTCAGTGCATTCCTCTCTCCTTCCTCCTTCCCTTCACATAGCAGCTCTCTCCTTCCTTCCTTCCTTCCTTCCTACAGTACAAGCTCAATTCGTTACACCATCTCTCCTGACCTTAACTCCCCCTCTTCCTCCTTCCTCCAGTCTCATCTCCTCTCTCCTTTCCTTCCTTCCTTCTTTTCTGATTACTTGATGGTGCTTTTGATTGCCCGCCGAGAGACAATAACGGATGGAAAAATGAAGCTCGATGCTGAATGCCTTAAAAGGTCGCATGTTGATTAAATAAAAGAAACCTGCAGGAATTATATGCCACACTTTATATTGATTAGTTGATTCTTCTGCTTTTGTATCTTTTTTTTTTTTGGTACGTATGAAGAATGGGAGTGGTGGTGGTGGTGGTGGTGGTAATGAAGTAAGGAGAAGAAGAAGAAAAATAGGAGAAGAAGCAGAAGAAGAAGAAGAAGAAGAAAAAGAAGAGGAAGAAGAAGATTAGTACAAAATATTAGATCGTAGTGTTTATGAGAGAGAGAGAGAGAGAGAGAGAGAGAGAGAGAGAGAGAGAGAGAGAGAGAGAGAGAGAGAGAGAGAGAGAGAGAGAGAGAGAGAGAGAGATAACCCAATTAACTATGTGATTAGCTCTTTAAATAACCTAGAAAGAAAAACAAAAGCAGAACTGTAATTAAAAACAGACTGAAGAAGTTAATTTACTAAAAAAAAAAAACAGTAAGAACGAAATCAGTTTTATGATGTTATATAAGAGGATATTCGCACTTATGGTAAAAATAAAGGAAAAAGGAAAGAAAATAAGAATCAGGGGTGACATTTCTATTTATTTTTTCTTTGGTTTTCTTTTCCTCAATAATGTTGCAACTTTCTCTGAAATCAAGATTTTCACATCGGAACAATAAAATCTTTCAAAAAATTTAATTAAAAGTAGCCAAGGATTGTTAGTTTTTGCTTCGTTTCTCGCAAAGATATTAAAATTCTCCCCCCCCCTCTCTCTCTCTCTCTCTCTCTCTCTCTCTCTCTCTCTCTCTCTCTCTCTCTCTCTCTCTCTCTCTCTCTCTCTCTCTTTCCAAGACAGTGCGTTTCAAAGTCCTGTAAACATATAAATTCAGCTATGAACAATACGAGGGAAGCAATGCTTGAGGAGAGAGAGAGAGAGAGAGAGAGAGAGAGAGAGAGAGAGAGAGAGAGAGAGAGAGAGAGAGAGAGAGAGAGGAGGAGGAGGTAGGGGAGAAGGAATGCTGGTAATAATTAGTAAACACACACCCACAAAGGAAATGAAAATTAAACCGAATGGAAAAGAAGAAAGATGCAAAGACTGAAAATGAAAGAAAGAGAAAAAGATTAGAAAAGATTAAAATAAAAAGTGGATATAAAAAAGGAAAAAAAAAAGCTAGGAAGTAACAAAGTGGAAAATGGAAGCTAAGGGATAAGAAAAAAAAAAAAGGGAAAAAATTGTCAACTTCAAAATAAACTACTAAAAATATACGTAAAAAATAGACGTCTCACGGATTTTTTTTCTTTTCTTTCTTTTTTGTTCTTTTTTTGTATCCGAGTGTTTGATAAGGGCGGCAGACAGAGAAACATGAAAGATTTTGAATCCGAAAATGTGACAAGGATAGTGAAAAATGAATGTACTCTGAAATACTAGCACTTTTTCGAGCATATTTTTCATTCATTCTCTCTCTCTCTCTCTCTCTCTCTCTCTCTCTCTCTCTCTCTCTCTCTCTCTCTCTCTCTCTCTCTCTCTCTCTCTCTCTCTCTCATTACGACGCATTAGAAAAAGAACATTAATAAATTCCTGAAATGAATGTATATTTTCGAGTGTTTGTTTACGCGTCGCCAGCCAAACATTTAATTAATATCCGTCCTTCCTTTAGACGTTCATTCATCACGGCAACGTATGCACAGCCTCTTAATTGAAATACATTGCCGTGAGTACCAAAATAACAAAACTATATATTCACTTCTATATAACGCTCCTCCCTATCCTCTTAAGAAAAGAACATATTGAATTTAAATACTGCATGGAATAAGGGGTTTAATATATATGGGAAAAGTATATGAAAGAAAACGGGGGAACAAGGAGGGGTGACTGAGAAAAATAATATTGTTACCTTGTTTCTGTATCAAGGTGCTAACGACCCCTGTCTACTCCTTTGTGTCTCACCTGGGCGAGGAAGACAAAGGTGTGTGTGTGTGTGTGTGTGTGTGTGTGTGTGTGTGTGTGTGTGTGTGTGTGTGTGTGTGTGTGTGTGTGTGTGTGTGTGTGTGTGTGTAGGGATGAAAAATAGACTTTGTTTCTCAGTGTTTTTTTGTTTTGTGTTTGTTTGTGTCCCTGTTTTTCTTCTATATTTTTGCCTGTTGGTCTTTTTTTTTATCTGTTTCTTTTCTGTTTTCTTCTGTGTTTGTCGTTATTCTTTCCTTCTGTCTGTCTGTTTATGTGTGTGTCTGTCTGTTTATTTGTCTGTTTACCTGTCTGTTTGCCTCTCTCTCTCTCTCTCTCTCTCTCTCTCTCTCTCTCTCTCTCTCTCTCTCTCTCTCTCTCTCTCTCTCTCTCTCTCTCTCTCTCTCTCTCTCTCTCTCTCTCTCTCTCTCTCTCTCTCTCTCTCTCTCTCTCTCTCTCTCTCTCTCTCTCTCTCTCTCTCTCTCTACAGAGTAATGCAAACTTTCCTCGACTCCTTTCATTCCTCAAACTTTTTTTTCGGTCCCGCTGCTTCCAGTTATTTTATTCCAACAGGCTGAGTGTCAACTTCAGACGGCGTAGTTTTATTTTTCATACTCTCTCTCTCTCTCTCTCTCTCTCTCTCTCTCTCTCTCTCTCTCTCTCTCTCTCTCTCTCTCTCTCTCTCTCTCGAACATTGCTTATATCAAACACTAAAATATTTCACGTAAATAATGCAGTTTTACACATTTCATCTACTTATCCCATAAATATAAATCGATACTGATATAACCCCGATCATTCAAATCTACTAATATATTTTATTTGAATCAAACTTAAACTTCTTGATTATCAGTCACGTGTCTTATCTCCTTACTCCCACATAAACACTCAAGATCTGCCTCACTATCTCTCCTGTTTCAATTTACACTTGTTATACACTCATCATACGCACTGATCACTACACTTTAGTTGCGCATACTTGATAAATGGAATGAATTTAGTAATCAAGTTGTTAGTAATGAGTCATTAGGGAGCTTTAAAGATCAGACAGATTTATAGATGGGGATCATAGGTGGAAATAGGTAAATATTTTTGGTACAGGTGCTGTCACGTGTAGGCCTGATGGCTTTCTGCACTAATCCTTATTTTTTTGCGCATAATTTTCTAAAACACGCTTTTCTCATACATGCCTTCTTTCCTTTTTTATGAATGGGGTTCTCGGTAAGGGCAACAAAGGAGACGGCAAAAAAAAAAGAACCCCCTAATATAGGAATAAAAGGCCCTTACAAAAAAATCCTAAAAAGAAGAAAAAAATGTCTCATAAAAAATAAGTTCCCACACAGAAAAAGAAAAAGTCTCTTCCCACAAAGAAAGAAAAAAAGGCCCCCTAAAATAAGAATAAAAGGCCCTTATAAAAAAGCCCTAAAAATAGAAAAAAAAGTCCCTTCTAAAAAATCCTCCACACAGAAAAAGAAAAAAGTCTTTTCCCACAAAAAAGAAGAAGAAGAAGAAGAAGAAGAAAAGACCTACTTCAGATTCTAGTACCAAAAGAGAGCCTCCCAAAATTAATATCTACAATTACCAGAAGTGTCTTGAGGCCTCCATTATACATCCCTCCACTGAGTACACCACTGCTGTACATTCGGCTGCGTATATTCACCTCCTTCCTATTTATATACGTGATACGGTATCAACTCTGGATCCGAAATTATCATCCATTTATCAGCATCCTCCTTTAGCATTCAGTGTGTATCTCCCCCTCCCCCTCCTCCTCCTCCTTCTCCTCCTCCTCCTCCTCCTCCTCTT